>NW_027271970.1:0-195000 GCF_040938485.1 Diadema antillarum | reverse complement strand
GATATGGCACTTGCCCATGAGGTAAATTCTAACCGAAACAGCATCCATTACAAAGGAAACAAGCATGAAGTCGCCACATTACAACAATGAACACTACACTTTTTCACACACCCACAAAAAAAAAAAAAACGTTTCAGTTTGAGATTGTGTATTTCTGAATGTATAGGCCTATTCTTTTGAGATCAGAATGACGACGTCATGCTGTACTGTTCCATGCGATTGAATGTCATGCTGTTTCAGTTCCAACTTTAAAAAAATGCAATAACTTGTTTCGTCATACAAGAATGGCTAGATGATATAATTGATTAGACGATATCTTTTAAGGATAAAAGTGACCGCGCTAACAATATTTTTATTGTGTTCATCAATTTTGAAGTCATTGAGTAATTAGCATTCTACAGCTGTATGAGATATTACAAGGAATGGAAAAGAAGAATGTTCTTCCTGTGGTGATCTGATCACGCTGAGTAACATGCAGTATTGAGGTAGACTAAGAAAACACATTACCAAGCACCAAATGTGATGAGTATACTTGCACCCTGATACAATGGTATTTCCAGACATCCAAACGATTGTGCAATTTTGTGCTTAATTTGAAATAACTGTAATGACCTCAGAGAAGTATAGGAGATTGAGAACAAGCAGTGCGTTGGTCTGGTCATCCGGTCTGACCGCATGGTTGAGTTTACAAACCCATGATCAAAAATCCTCTGCCCAGTCCCGAGTCTGAATCGGTGGTGGACATCTGGCGGAATATGTCCACCGTGGGAGCCCAGACCACTTGACCGTCGAGACACGAGTCCATCATCAGAAAGCGATCGCTTCGCTCGTGGTAGGCTGCCAGCGCGCAGAAGTGACCATCCACCATCGTTTTGCCATCCTTCACCCAGTGGTACTCATAGTTGACCACGACTCCCTGGCTGGAATCGGCGTGTGAGAGCGCCGCTGTTGCTAGGGAACGGAACTCATCCACGTTGGTGTCGTCTGCATAAATTCTTTTGGCGGGAAGTCCAAACGACTGGAGCAATTCTTGGAGCTGTTTCAAGGTGATTCCAAATCGAAGCAGCCGATCTTCGTCTATAACGGCTGTAGTATGTGGAAAGGAGAACAAATTGGTATCCCTGTAGGGAACGTTGCTGACGTCACAGAGTGTCTGTTCCCGTTGCTCAGGGTACTTTTTCCCGAAGCAGCGCGCACTCATGAGTAGACCGGCGGTCTGGACTCCACAGTATCCCATGGCGCGCTGCTTGCTGAAGATGCGGACTAAAAGTGTCTGTCTGATGGCAGTGTCGTTCAGAAGGTTCTGGCCCTTCGCGGACTCAAATGGTACGAGGTCTTTGGACTGCATCCTTAGTCCTGGAACGTGAATAGAAACCAAATACAAGGCATAACAAAGTCATAATACGGTAAACTAAATTGAAAGACATATATAATGTTCCTTTCTACCAAAGCTTATCCTTTCAGTAAATCATCTGGTGTATCTATGTATTAATCATAATTATACATTTTATAACATCCACTTGAATTAGACTATGTTTTTGAAATGACCCTTTTCAAAATTCTAGTAGTGCACTCTTGGCATTATACAATGACCTGCTGGGCTCCGTTTCATAAAAGATGTTAGGATAAAAACTCTTGCTGGAAAGGCAAGTGCAATAGCAACAGCCAATCAGTAAGTTGGATTCTTGTCGTTACCACGACAATTGTCATTCCGACAAGAGTTGCTGTCATATCTATTTTTTTTTATGAATTGGGACACAGGTCTCTCTGATGGTATAGGCTTTTCACAGTTTTCTTCTGATCAGATGATGTACTGGAATTCGACATGTAATCACAAACAATAAATATTTTTTTCTGCAATGTGTTATTATGTAAATATGCATAATAGTATAAGGTGTTTATTCATCTATCAAAAACCATAACGATACAATCTCTGTCTAGTATACACTACACATTTCATACTAAGCTTCACATTCTGAGGATAATATAGATAACCATAATTCATGTCGAGTATATTGATCGAGAATTCAACACAAAATTATACTATCCCGTATTTATAGGTATCCGCTGACGGACTAGCTTTATACTTCGCCAAGCATACCAGCAAAAAGAATAGAGAAACTAGGAATTCTAGTCCTGATTGCTTTCCACTGATACATTTCTTCAATGGCCATATTGGTTGATAATGATGATTCAAAATGTACCACAGATACAGCAAAAGGTATGGTATAATGACGCACTTAAAAATGTAGACAAAATTACTAATTTTTCCTCGGGGTTGGCATATTTATTCCATTTCTACGCAGATCAAAAACTCCGTTTTATATTACCTGCAGATAGATCAATGTTACGGCAGAAATCTGACAAGAGAACTTACTCGGAAAATCAATGTATAACAGCGAACCTTGGTGGCAGCCTCCTTGAAAATCATTTGTAGCCACTGGCATGCCATGTACCACGAATAAAGCTGCGCCGACCATAGATCCTGGTGAAATATAGATATCGCATACTAGTATATGATACGATATGTCAGACCTGCTAAGTAAACATAGGTAGAGGACTTTACTTTACACCGTGACTGTGCGATATCGGTATAGATAGGGCACTATGCAATATGTGCATTGTCATTCACTCATTGTTAAAGCCTACGAACTGATATGTTGTCTTGCTCAATATTCCCCGGTTGCATAGCATGCATGCACTTCGCAAGGTCATATTCACATACTTGTAGAATAATTATCTTTACTGTTTCGGGCATATTCTACAGCAGCACAGAGCCGGTTTCATCAGTATATTCATAGGTCTATTACACACTATTCTCACATTAAACATGTTAAAACAGGATGCAGTATCTAACATTAGTGTGCTTGCAGACAAGTTGCAGTGATTATGATATAGACATATAGAGCAAGTTTTTGCTTCTCACCTCTACCGATCAGCTACGCTGATATGTTTGATGTGTCATCTGCGTTGATTTCTCGCTACCGTTGAAGACAACCTCACTTACACGCTAATCATCGAGGCCATCGGTGTTTTGGTATTATAACAATTATCGCTGCTGATTTTGTGTGGCTTTATTGCTTCGATCTACCAGGTGCTGAACAGTCCTATAACCGGTCAAGAATGGGAAAACTCGTAAGGTATACGAACTGTAAATTGGAATATATGTACACCATCCTTCTACAATGCAAGCTGTCTGTCAGGTGGCTAGCGATGAAAGACCCTATATTGTACACGTGTACGCGTGTACCGGTATATTGAATAGACTAAAAACTCGATTTAAACATGCATGCTCTCTGCTTAAATGGCGTATCGCACCAATGCACACCAATTCACATTCATTCTTCCATGACTGTGTTGCCTCCATACAACCGCGGGTCCTGCCCCTGTTCAAAACAGGTCCATGAAAATGTTATAGCGCACCCAATCTGTGCACTTGACTATTAAAATTGACACAAACAGTAAAGATCAAATTAACAGGCTCAAAAAAAAAAAATGTTGATAACAAATAAAGTTGGCGCACTTAATTCCCTGAAAATCTTAACTGCATTTTACAGATTGCGTGGCCTAACTTGTCTAGTATGTCCAGTTTGCACACGTATTAACGAGATCGTTCCTGCATAATGGGATTGTGTTCCTGACATCCGACAGACTTTCATGGGTCATTAACACTTTTACTTTAATAGCTAGTATACGTTGACTTATAGTACGCCGTTCTCTGATGTGTTCACACTGACTTCCATCAGAAGAGACGTAAGTCATGGCGACAGTCGTAGTCAGATAGTTCCATCAAAAGTCGCAAAAGTTAACAATTTCAAAATTTCAAGTAGGCCTATTATATCCTTCAGTTATAGACCAATAAGAAAAAATTGTGACAGGATCACATTAGAAAAATTCGTGTGATTATGACCAACTTGAACATCATTGTTACCATAACGCTTGTGAAACTTTCAAATTCAGAAATAATAGTCTTGCTTGTATCGTACACCCGATCTTGATGTAATCCGCAAGTTCCGTATAGGCAACCATGCACCGCTAGGGTACAAAGTCCTGGCGGCTTAGAGCAAAGGGCAAATTCTCAATAATGCCATCTACTTTTGTCCTGTCCGATCCTGGGTGATGATAAGTGAAAACTCGATATATATAACGCATGTCACATACAACGACCAGGGGGGGGGGGGGGGGGGGGGGGAGGGGATCTAGCTTCTTGGGGGGGGGGGGGCAATGACGATTCTCTCGCCGATTCGCTGACAATCGAAACTGTCTTTTTTTTTTCTCCTACCAACTCTGGCAACGTTGTGCTGAGACAGAGTGCGCTGGGAACATTGCAAGAGTCTGGACACATGGTGGCGTTTTTCTATGCAAATCACATCTACTAGCCTAAGGAGGGGGGGGGGGGGGGATAAAACCCCTCACCCCCCCCCCCCCCCCAAAAAAAAAAAAAAAAAAACAACAACAACAACCAACAACAACAAACAAACAAACAAACAAACAAACAAACAAACAAACAAAACCCCAAAAGTATTGGTTGTTTCTGTGATCCCGCTTTTTTATCCATACAAAGCAATGAAGGCCTAATATAAGTTTGTTTTTTTTTTTTTTTTGAGATCGGCTACCAGAGATACCAGCAAATTCTCATGGTTTTCAAACTTTAACGGAAAAAAAGAAGAAGAACGTGTTATAACAGCAAGAGAAAAATCCAGTACGGTAATTGCCTAACAGATGCTCTGTCCACCTGCTTGATCCTTTACGTGTGACCCACGAACTCGCGTAGTATAGTTGGGGGGCGTAATTATGTTATGAACATCAAAAAAGACCATCTGAAAACTTGATAAATTGTAATAGGTCTCTATTTTGTTTCAGTGAAACAAAATAGAGACCTTTACAATTTATCAAGTTTTCCCCGTAGTTCAGAGAACTCAAAATCGAATGTTGGTTGATCAATGGTCACAGAAAAATATCTTTGCGTATCATTATTCTTTACTTCCGCGGTGTATCTTGCTTGTATTTGTGTGTGTTTCATTTCACACAGATTTGCCTGCCGTCAATGCAAAATAATAATGCAGTTAATTATCTGAAGTACATGTAGGCCTACACGCTACTCTCGTTGAAACGAAATCCTCGTGACCCGCGGTTATCTTTCCTTATATCCAAATTTCGTTATACCCGAACAGTAAAGCACTGTCTTAGATAATCTCTTACCTGAATTTTTACTTCGTTGTGACGAGCATTTCATTATAACCGTGTTCGTTTTAACGTGAATGCACTGTGTGCGGATACAGCTACCCCCCTCCTTCTCTTTTCTCTCTCATTCTTTTTTATTTAATACAGCGTACCTTTTTCGACCCAATTCATAAACCTCTTTCACAAACAACGTCTCTGTTTGTGTTGAAAAGCCTTCTATGATACCATTCATGCAGTACTGAACACGTAATCCTACATGTACTTTCTCAGCAATATGGCAACATGAGAAGTATAATTATACACGCTCACCCAACATTTTTTTTTCAACTATTTTTCTTCTTCATATTTTTTGCTCACCTAAATTGAGCTGTTGTTATATTTGTAATGTTTACAGAAAATATAAAACTTTACAAGTACCATATTATGATATACATTGTACTCAAGTTCCCACTTCTATCTTGCCATACTAATCTCCTGACAAAAATGGAAATGCCAGTAGGTATAGTACTGTACTTTCTTCTCTCCCCCTCTCTCACTTTCTCTCTCTCCCTCTCTATCTTATGATAGATTTGGGGCTGTGGATACTTAAAGGGATAGTATAGTATTGGTGGAGATGAGAATTTGGCTTTTAACTTTTGGTGAGATACCAAGAAAACGCTTATGAAATAGTACAGAGCATACCATTTTAAGAGGAATTCAAAGTTTATTTGATGAAAATCGGGTTTGGAATGACTGAAACATAAAAAAAAAGTAAAACAAAATAATCATAATAAAGTGTGGGTCCCACACTTATAAGAATCGCTCTGTTTTGGATGTCTCAGCCATTTCAAAACCAATTTTCATCAAATAAATGTTGAATTCCTGATGGAATTACATGCTCTTTCACATTTCATAAGAGGTTTCTCATTATCTCACCAAAACGTGTTAGAAACCTGAAATTAGGTCTCAACCGAAACTATACGATCCCTTTGAGTTTCTTAACTATTAAAATATAAGCTGCTTTGGGGTTTGTCATCATTTAATCTGAAAGAGTAGCCCTTTTTTCCAGGTTAGTGTACATCAGAAGCTTGAAAGCACAAGTAAAAGTTACATAACATTCTTTACAGTTTTATAGAAGTACATTTATTGATTTGACCTTGCTTTTGTCTTTTTATGAACAACCACAAGGTTCACATAAGTATGCATGAACACACCTCAAAAACTTTGAAGCAAATGATTTCAACAATACCTGAAAATATTTGGGAACAAACTGTGCTCAACCTGTATTCCCAATATTCAAGATAATATCATAACACCTACATGGTTGTTATCTACTGTAGCTTTAAATTCCCATTTGTAATACAGTGTGAATCAGTACATTTCAACAGACCTTCCACCACAAACCTCTTATTCTCAAACGTTGCTTTCATTGTGAAGGAATTTCCTTTGGTGATTGTCCCTGCCTAGGCATAAGATATTCCTTCACAATTTTCTTGGGAGATTTGATTCAATTTTTGTCATGAAGGCGCATATTAATCCTTTTGCATGTATGGCTTAATGAACATTTGTGATACACAAATCGTCTATTCGATTTTTATCTTTCCAGGTCAAAGAAAGACAAAGTCGTACCATGACATTTGCAATGATTTCAAAGGGTCTGACTCACAGACTAATAATTACCTCGTTTTACAAATATGACGCAAATATTCATATGTGAATGACGCGCCTCAAACACAACAACATCACTGGGTAAGGAGCATTAGAGATAATACATTGTACATGTAGTTGTGTTCAGACGGTAATCCTTACTGCAGGGATAAGCTCGAAGTTAAGTATGGAGCGCCAAGTGTCACATGGTTTCTCTTGTCACTAAATGGCAATTTCCTAAGAAACTTGACATTTTGTCGACGAAATAACAATTTCGTCATAAAATAGTCATTTCGTTGACAAAAACTTGTCATTTCATGATGAAAAAGAACATGCAACACTTGGCGCCCCATACTTAACTACAAGCTTACCCTCGATGTAAGCTTATCCTCGAGGTTAAGGATCACCATCTGAATGTAACTGACAATTTACGTTCATATCGTTTAAATCTCACAATCTCTGCCCTCAAAATCTGAACAAGTCTAAAAGCATACTTCATTATCTTCTGTTGCTGTTGTGAAATAAAATCACAAATAATTTCTGGAATGGAAGAATCTTGGCAAACCTCTACATGGATGTGATGCTATAGTTGGATACAAGTTTACAACAATTTTACTACATACATGTATGTGTAGTAATAAGCATATACTGTAAATATCATACATGCTCACAAGACGAGGAATGTGTACATAATTCTAAAAATAAATCTCATATTTACATATTTTTTTCCGGATTTGTATGTCAAGAGCATGGTACTCATGCACCATCAAAAATGTAAATCTACACAATAACACAACATATATTATAAGACAGATCAGTGTCATACTTTTGTGTGTTTGAATAACGACAATGAAAGCACTGTGGCTATATTAGAGAAATTCCTCTTTTTTTTTCTTTGTCTGGTCTATCAAGAACGTTCAAGACATTGACTTACTAGTGTTGGTTGTCAGAGTGTAATACATGTAATCTTTATAGACATTGCAAAAATCAAACCAATATGATACTCATACATCCAGTACAGTGTACCTGGTACAGTGTAGACAATGTTAACTTTGACACAAGACAAATAGCTTGCTACATGTATGTGCCATGTTCAACAATAGTACAATGTCGACTTTATCTTATTGCAACCGATAGACAAAAAAATTGCTGTTCACTGAGGCAAATAACTACCATTTATGGCAGTGTTTGAGTATTAGCCATGATAAAAATCATGGGCATACAGGATCCCATCCGAGTACGTATGTCCATGACTTTTATCATGGCAACTACTCAATAACTGATGTTTACTGATGTCAATGAAGGACAACTTTTTGATCACTTGCAACAGCACTGTGTCTTTTCAGTAGCAGCATTGCCCTCTTACATCTCTACATCAATGTTTACCAGATAAAAATCTTTCATCAAACCCTTCAACAGCATACACTGTGTTGAAACTCTCAATAATATTTTTCCACCGACAGGCAAAGTTGACAGGGTTAAAATTTGTCTGTGATGCATCAGGCACAACGTGTAATGCTCATCTTATCTCTGTCAAAGCCAACGAAAGTGTTGCTTTAGGGGAGAAAATACAGTAATTAAGTATTTTATGATGTGACCCTTAGAGCAAGACCAAAATGCCCCTTTTTTTAAATTATATACATGTACTTCAAGGGTACTTGGTGTACACATTAAGAGGCTTTTAGAATGATGAAGCTATCTGCTTAATAATTTGGACCTCCCCATTACATACCCCCCCCCCCCCCCCCAAATGGAGAATGGAAAAGTCCAAGGAGTTTGGGTGAGGAGAAGCAGTGGCAGAAGTCGTAGCAGCTTGTGTGCCATTCCATGCATATACATTGCTACCACAACCATCTACATGTTTCTTCTCAGCCTTTTATCATTCCATCACCCTGTACCCCTGCAGGGGTGTTATATTTTCTGGAGGCACTGCCCGGATGGTGTATAACCAGTGATGTCTGCAACACCTACGCGGCATTACTAGTTAATGCATCATCCAAACACCCTAAGAGAACTGGAGACCAGCCTTGTAATATCTGCAAAAGAGTTGCGACTTTGGCTGCATGCAAGTCATCACTAGGGTTTCAGTGACAATGACAGGGCAGATGGGAGAGCTAATGACCAACATGCTTGGAAAATCAAAGGCCAGCAATGAGGGGGAGCTCCTTGAGATAGCTGAGATGCTGCACCTGAAGGAGGCAGATGTTGCCAAGGTTAAGTAGAAAGGACACACTGGGCTCCTTTGACTCCTGCTTGGTACCTGAGCAGTGAGGAAGTCGAGGATCAGGATGATGAAGGTGAGGCGTTACGGTTGAAGCTCAAGTAGGTTCTTGGCAAGAGTGCAGATGAGGAGGGCGCTGATGAAAAGCCTGACCAGATGGGTGGACCAGATCAATGAGCGAGGGAGGAGGTAATGGAAGCGCAGACAGCTGCAATTGGCAACCATTACAGATCCCTGGATCCCAACAAGACCAACCTGGAATCCTCCCACTTCCTCTTCAGGTCCGAAACTTGTCTCTTCGCCGTGAGTTCAAGATCTTTGGGCAGATAGGTGAACCACAATTGAAAGATCACCTAATTTTTTAGCCTGATTCGACAGATAGATAGTGGCTCAAGGAAGGGATGCCCGGAAGAGGACATAGTTGAACAGGTAATATGAGCAATTGTCCCCGGATTAAGGCTTCGCAGTTATGAAGGAAGAACAGGACTATATCTTCCAACCCTTATAGGGAGAAGGATGCCACCATGTTTTTTTTTTTTTTTTCAGGAGCTCTCCACAACAGCCCAATATAGGAAAGAGGCAAACACAACTTTATCCTCGGGGCAAAGGACTTAAGACAAAAGATGTTGTATGCCTGTAACGAGAATGAATCCTGCAAAACATATGAGGAGCATCAGGTGCAGATGTTTCTTTACGCCATCACGAAGGGTTTACATTGTGATATGATCAGCAGGTGCTCAAGCCCTTTCTGAGTAGTGATGAGCCAGATGAGACATTTCTTGAAGACGAGACATTTGCCATTGGTAATGAGGCAGGGGGAAATAGAAGTTGGCTTTGAAACCCAGCATAAAAAACCCATCGGTCAATAAAGTTTCTGCACATCAGACAACAACAGAAAACCCCCAAAACCAATCAACCCAAGAGAAATGAACAGCAGAAGCCTGGTTTACACAACTAGGAGGATATGCAAGCTGCCATAAGAGCAATAGTTCAGAAGGAGACACAGACACAACAACCTGCCAACCTCCTCCACGTCAGCGCCATTCATGTGGGTGCACCAATCAACAAGAGGTCAGTCTAGGAGACAACTGCATGCACTGCTTCCGATGCGGGAGGTTGAGGGCTATTGTTCAGATCCAGCAGACGTCCTGGCTGTGGAAGCTCTTCAGGAAAAGACACCCAAGACAGTAGGTGAGCTGAAGCGAGTATTTGGACTCCTGAGTTACCGGCAGTATCTTCCAAATTTTTCAAAGATAGCTAAACCACTGTATAACCTCCTCTCCATCTCCCCTGAGCACAAGGAAGGAAAAGCGAGCAGGAAAGGCAAGAAGAGTGACCATGTAGGGCCTACTTCTTTTTAATCACCCAATTGAGTGGACAGACAACCACAAGATCCTGAGATCCTTGATTGATAACCTGTTGCAAGGACCTGTCATAGCACTCCCAGATTTTGAGAATATGTTTGTGTTGGACACAGATATGCTTCGAATCACGGACTAGGGGCTGTGCTGTACCAGAAGATTGCCTATGCCTCACTAACCTTGACACCAACGGAGAACTAGTATTACCTTCATTCTGGGAAACTGGAATTTCTCGCACTGAAATAGACCATGTGATCAATTCGGGACTACCTGTATTACCAGTCTTTCACAGTGTACACCAATAATAATCCACTCACGTATGCTCTGACTTTTGCCAAGCTCAATGCTGAAGGTCCGGGTGGGAGAGCTAGTGGATTTCTCCTTCACTATCAGTGCATCTCCCCTACAACACTCAGCGCCACCCGTGCAGAATATGGATGGCTCTGAAAGTGTATTGGGAAAGAAAACCACCCAGTATCTGAGAGAGGCAGCAGCTGCCAAGACAGACAAGAAGCTTGAAATTGAGGAACATGACATACTTCATCTTAGAACTGCATCATGTCTCCAGCTTGTCCTCCCAAAAGAATATTGTGCCCTCACTATAGGGAACTGGACATCAATATATGTCATCTTGGATAAGAGACAGCACTACATTTCCCACAGAACATTTCTTCTGGCTGAACATGGAGGCCGATATCACTCATTTCATTTACTAAGGCATCTCTCGTCAACATTGAAACTACCCATCCCTTCGAGTTAGTCTCTGACGACTTTGTCCACTTGGAGAACAGCAAAGGTGGATACTAATATATTCTAGTGATTGTAGACCACTTCACCCGCTTTGCAGAGGCATATCCCACCAGGAACAAGAGTGGGAAAATAGCTGCAGATATCATCTTCAATCACTATTGTCTGAAGTATGGTTTCCTCCAACAACTGAACCATGACCAAGGGAGAGAGTTTGAAAAGAACCTCTTCAAAAGACTGCAAGAACTTTTTGCCTTTGGCCATTCTAGGACTACCCCACACCATCCTCAAGGTAATGGCTATGTATACCCGCACAATGCTAGGATTGTTGCGTTCACTTCCAAAAGCGGAAAATGCCAACTGAAAGGCATCTGTTGACAAAGTCGTGCACGCATACAACTGCATGTGGAATGAAACAACAGGTTTCTCCCCCTTATTCCTGTTGCTCCGCTGTTATCCAAGACTACTGATCGACCTTGCCTTTGGATTTGAGCATGAGACAGAGGGACAGAATGAGAACAGGGAGACCTTTGTCACATGCTGGCAGAGACAAATTACACAGGTCTATGACAACGCTTTGAGGAATGCTGGACAGGCAGCTGCCTGTTCCATTTCATCCTTTTATCATCGTAGCACCCTGTACACCTACAGGGGTGTCATAACGATATAAGGGTATAATATAAGAAAAATATATGAGTCCCCTCCTAAACAGAGGAAGTTCTTTAAGTCCTGGTCAAAAGAGGTACTTTCAGAATGAAAGATAGTTTTGCATACTCATCAGCAAACACGATGCAACCTTTTTTCTTCTTTTTTTTTTTTGTTGTATGTTGACTCATGGAACGTACTGTACATACACGTGTATAATGCCATATACCACAATATACTAAAAATTCTGTAAATCAGTGTCCAGTATGAAACCAGATTTAAAAGCTGTGTTTGGGCATGTCCTTAGTGAATGCCGTAAACATTCAATGCCCTTCCCACAAGAATGGTTCCATAGATCTTTACTCAAAGGTATAGAGAATGTGGTTAGAACACACTGCTTTAAAGCAAGTTCTTCTTCAAGTCAGATAACTATTGTGTGGGCACATAATAAGATCAACATATGTAATAGAATGTATGAAGATTTTTCAAGGTAATCATAGAACACATAAAACGTCTACTTTCAAAAGATAGGATTTCTGTAAGAATTTTACAAGTCCTTTCATATACAGACAAAACATTACTTTAATCTACACGTATACAATTTTGATTGACTATCTTCATATGACACAAACAAAAAAATCACTAGTAGATGCTACACAGTGAACCTTCCACCTTAAAGACAGCTCAACTTTTTAAAATGTACTGAGCATGGAAACAAATACCACACCACCAAAATTACCTGATACACACAATTTCATAAATACCTGTAACCACAGTACATAATTTTTGACAAGCGTCACACAATTAGCAAGAGTTGACTATGAGCAATATCAGCCTAATTTCAAACAACCTCCATCTCTCACAATAATTCCCGACAGAGTAGATTGAAAGCCCCTGAAATAAGGATAATCAACTGGAGGTAAAAACATCAATAAAAAAAGGAATCACTTTTGTCACAAGCCAATACCTCTCATTCATAGGTATACGTATGTGGTCCACATGACATAATTTGGCCAAGAACATGCAAACTCTGCAAAGTTACAGCACATGTACACAGGCGACTCCTGCTACAATGAAGTACTCAGGACTGGCAATTTTCTTTCAGTATATCAAAATATTGTTATAGCAAAGATACATAGACAATGTTTTTGCCTAAATTTGTATTTTGTTGTATATGATATTTGTTATTACAATGTTGTTATAATGGCAGCGCACTGTACTTTAAAAGATCATTTATTTTCCCTCATCCTACTATCATGAAACCGCGGTACTTCCCAGCATCTTTATCAAAGGTGTTCATGCAACGGAACAGGTCTTCTGCTTTGACCCAGCAGTCGGTGGTGTTGAACCACGTGTCCATCAGCAGGAACCGATCCGACGGCTGGTGGTACCCTGCCAGCAGGCTGAAGTGACCGTGCACAAAATCATTCTGCCCCAGGTCGTACTCGTCGAAGTTTACGATCACGCCCTTTTGGGAGTCGACAAGAGATAGAGCCGATGACGCCATAGTGCGAAACTCGTCCACACTGCTCTCATCGACATGAACCTTGACCACTGGGAGTCCGTGAGCCTTCAGGAGGGTTTCAATTTCCAGCATCGTTGCCCCATCTCTGTCGATGGTCTCAAAGTCCAGAGCTCTTTTGGTCTCGTCAAAGTCAAACATGTTGCCCTCCTTGTACGGCACGTCCTCAAGGGGGCACTCAGCTTGGTCTGACTGTTTGGGATACTTTCTTCCAAGATGCCTGGCGCTCATCACCAGTGCCGAGGACTGGATGCCACAGAACGTATTGTTCTCCTGCTCCTTGAAGAGTCGGATGAGGAGCTTCTGGTGGGCGGGACTCTCGTCCAGCATCCTCCGGCCTTCATCGCTATGGAATGGGATCTTGTCCTGCACGCGATCAGCCATGCTGTTTCCTGCCAGGAATTGTAAAACAAACAGCCCGAATAACTTATGTTAATAACTACAGTATCAGGGCTGCCAACACTGGAAACTACGGTTTGTACATGTAGTTGACAGTGAGACTCCCATAGGCCAATGCTATTGAGTCAAAATGAGTGAGATCAATAGAAATGCATCATGCAAATGAAATAAAGTTTTAGAGTGAGAAAGGACCAAAATGTGTGTCTCACGCTCAATGCGTGAGAGTTGGCAGCCCTGCATTATAAAAAAATATGGTCACATCAAACCCAAGTACAACTAGACTTTCCTGTTACAGATGCAATAAACTCTGCATAAAAATGTTATTAAAATGGAATGACCTAGATATTTAGTCGACTTTCATTTGCAGGTAGGATATTTTTCACAGACTGCCTTCCCTTTTTTCCTTATTTCTTCTTGAGATTTCTCTCATAACAATTATGGTCAATATGGAAGGGGTTAGCGGTAGAGTCTAGTCATTAAAAGTCAAAACATGAACACATCTTATTGATGAATACAAGATAGTGAGTCCTGTATTCACTGCCTTGAAACGCCAACAATAACTCTACATCCCCCCCCCCCCCCCAAAAAAAAAAAAAATAAAGTCATAAGATAACATTGTCACAAGTCTCCTTTCGCTACAAAAGTCTGCTGCTAGATGCATGAGAAAGCTAACACTATTCACTAACAGGCGGACGCTCCTCTTCCGGGGTTGCCCAGGCCCAGGGTGGTGATTACTGGTACCTGAGTTGCGGCGCGGTGTGCCTGCTGCCGTGTGTTGGGTTCTGGAGAGGGGAGCTGGGTGGGTGCCGTTGTGTTCCTATTCAGAGATCGAGGAGAGTATATTTCACGACTGTTCCACAGCTGCACAGCAGGGTTGTTGTTTCATATTAATACCACCTCAACGTAATACCATGCCAGTACGCTGTGATGCACGGTGTGTAGTACGAAAGATAGTGTAGTAGGATCTTTGGTAGTCAGTCACCCTCGTTGGCCTTGGCCTTGCTCATCTCACTGCCTCTCACTGATTGAATAAATGTATTGTAGCTGTACACGTACAGTGGACAGGTGTCACTGCCTCAACACATCTCTATGATTTTTCACTCAGAGTAGAACCACTTCTAGTCTAAATTCAGGTAATGTTCTTCATAAATAAATTCATGGTATCGTCAATTACGTTTAAATTATATGTTTTTTCATACTCAAAGAATACTATACTGATATTCATATGCATGATAATATGTAATCCAGATTTTGATTGGTAATATAAGGAAATGATAATTCTCAATAAAGAACAAATTCTCATTTTGTCTTGCAAGCAAGCTAACATCAACAAACCGGAAGAGCACCACACACGAAAGAGCGTACACCGGCGTGGCGTACACTAGCAGTGCTGCTCCCATGGCCCGTAAGTGTGATCGAGTGTGTGTACGAAGCGTGGTTCATGGTAGTGGCAGTTGTCTTGGATCGTGCCCGAGATTGCGACAGCAAGAATCATCCCAATCGGCTGCCGATCCCCCTGATTTCACATTACGAGGGTACAATAATGACGGCTTAATTGTGATAGTCGTAATACCAGTATTGGACAGCCAATTTAGAATCGTTACCCCCCCCCCCCAAATTAGTGTGGGTGTTCGTTGAACATTTTCATTTGATTTTTCACTGCCTGCGATCACTCGACGTACGCACATCCCTTTTCGCCACAGCTCTCGCGATCGCGGTCACTCGGATCTCGGAGCTCGGACGCTTCTTGGGTTGTTTTGTGCGTGTCCTCAATCCGCGATTCGCTAGCCGTGCTGTTCGCGTTGATACCAAATTCCTGAGTTTTTCAAGATGGGGAAGAACAAAAAGAAACGTGAGTATTTCTCAACTGTTTGCCTGAATGAATAGATTAAATTCTATTGACGGCACTAGAACGGGAAACTGAAGCTTTTCGACAATGAATTTACTGATCATGCTGATGGCTGCTACCGTATTGACTCTTGACAGTAGAGTAACCTACAACTCTGTTTGCGGCAGGGTGCCTATAGTTCTTGTATATGTGGCAGGGCACTTTTCACTCATCAATTAATCGGCTAATGAACATCATGTGTGCGTAGTCCCACTTTAGAACACAAGCAGGAGTTACTCGCAAGTGTTATGGGAAGTGACACCCAATGGGCCTCCTTATCATCAGTAAATAAAACGGACCCTGCCGCAAACAGGCACCATTTACAAGCCTGCTGCTGACGGGTTGTTTACATAAATTTATAGCATTATCTTTCCCCTATTCAAAGTTATGCTGTGTTTTCTATCTCTTACTGTATTAATTATTACGTCATTGTCAGCTGGGTATTGTCATTGTAACTGGGTGTACATTTGATATGACTGTATGCTTCTCTTTGTGTTTTTTTTTTCTTGATGCAGCAAACCTCTCTCATGCAGAAATGATGATGATGACAGTCTCCGACATTGTCAACCAGCTCATCAGTGCTCATGAAGAGAACAAAGACGTCAACCTTAATAGGTAACTCACTGCTACTTTTACCCATTCCTCTCGTAATTCTATGAGAGCCTTCAATGCCCTAAACTGAGATTCTTTTTGCTTGTCAACAGAAAACAGTCTACAGCCACAGGTTTGTAATCGGCCTGAGCGAAAGCAGTCAATTGGTACATGTACAATTGTCTATCCCCTTTCCATGGTCGACTTCATGTGCTCAAACAACAAAAATATCAATCGGACATGAGGTATAAATACAGCATGCACTTATGGGCTCACAAACTCTTTTATTATGTTTCACACACAAGAGGCACCAGAATGGGGTCAGCAAAAGCTGAAATCTACTATATGTATGCTGCAGTTTGATGAGTTAGCCATGTGTTTAGTGAAAATAATTCACAATACAGTATTCATCGCATAATCGGGACAGGTTGGGAGTAGCAAACACTGCCCCTTTAAGCGGGGTGCCCGATTTCGTGATGAGCACTCACCACACACTAACGGCATACGACATGTACATGTAGTGCACACACACACACACACACACACACATGCATACTGACGTACTGTACATGTACATGAATACACAACCACGCTACCCCTCGGCGCCACCCTCTAGCTCTCCCTGCATTCTCGCAATGATGTAGAGTAATCGCAACCGGGTTGAAAGTTGAAATACTCAGAGACGAGGAATTTGGACTTCGCCCTCAAAACTGTATGACTGAGATTAAACAACGTACACAGCCTGAGCTGTGTGAGCGAGGCATGTTTTTTATTGGATGTGAGTAGGAATTGCAAGCGAGCACATGGCTTTGCTTATGTAGGGGAGAAGAATGTTCGCGAAAGCATGTTTCGCAATGGCATGGATACTTATACATGGCGCTTTCGTGGCTATGCATGTACGTGTACTGGATGGACGGAGGTCAAAACACACCAGTCCGAGACTTGCTTTGTAAGTTCGATGTAAACGACAACTGATAGGGAATCTTTGAAATATTGTTGTGGTATTTTGGTAGATTTTTTGTGTAAAATATTAACAAAATCAAAGATCGCTTGAAGAAAAATTGTCCCGTTTATCAGAGGTCCCCGCCCGATTATCCAGTGAAAATAACATGCATTGGAAATGTTTCTGGGAAGCGTATATCATTTAAGCGAGGTTCCGGATTATCAGATGCCCGATTATGCGATGAATACTGTACCATAAAATGAAGCTGATGATTTGAAAAAAAAAAATATATATATATAGTTGCACTAGACTGACGTGATTTTATGGTTGTAGACTTGTTTCTCCCTGTGACAATCCCACTTATATTTGCTCATGGTTTGCTACATTTTTATGATGAAACATTGCATTTTTTTCCAAATGAAATAGGATCAAGAGTTTGACAGCCAAGAAATACGGACTGACCTCTCAGCCAAGATTGGTGGACATCATCGCAGCTGTGCCGCAGGCTCACAAAAAGGTATGACTTACAATGATATCTGTCCAGAAACTGTCTAAAAGCATCTAGTATTGCGTATTGGCAAGCCATACTTGAGAACTGTTGGAAGGGAGTGCATGCAATGGCAGAGACTCCAACCCCAAGCACCTTCTGATCTGCAGATTCTTTTGCCTGAAACCCCTAGCAAACTGGAGGCTCCAACTTGATGTGCACGAAGCGCAAAGTTCCTTGCGGCCGGGTTCTAGATGCTTTCTTGTGCTATCTCAGGCTTATCTGTCAACATACGATGACACTAAGTAAGAAATCATTTCAAGCGGGAGACATAGAGCCAGGGCGGGAGAAATTAAATCTCAAGCGGGAGAACGAGAGATTTTGCAAAAATGGGCTTTCGGTGGGAGATCTCCCGTCGAAAGCGGGAGAGTTGGAGTCTCTGCAATGGCAGTTTGTAGTGAGCCATGAGCCAATATTCTTTACATCATCTGATCAAAGAAATAACCCTGTAGCAAGTTTTTCCTTCAACAGTGGACATTTTATTCACAGAGCAGGCAGTTTTTGCCCTTATAACAGTGGCAGTGAGGCTGCTAAAGTGTACACTGCACTTACTCTCAAGGGGTACTGGTATTGCTTTGTGCCTGTTTAATCCTTTATGGTGCAACACTCCTACAAGTTGGGTGCTGGAAAGGGATGCTGCTGCTGTTGTTGTTGATGATAATGATGATGATAATCATAATCATGATGATTATGATGATGATGATGATAATGATAATGATACTGTTGTTGATAATGATGATGATGGTAATCATAATGATGATGATTATGATGATGATGATGGTAATGATAATGGTGATGATGATGACCATGATAATGTCAATGATGATGATGACCATGATAATGACAATGATGATATTGTGATGGGTTATTCATATATTTTACTAAATCTTGTCCTTTCTCCATTACAGGCCTTGATTCCAAAGCTGAAGGCCAAGCCAATCAGAACCGCAAGTGGGGTGAGAAACTTTCGCAGTCTGTCATCTGTCATTTAGACCACGAGCTTGTGATATCATGCTTTCCCAGTATCCCTAGATAGTCATGAATGTTGTTAAAAATTGTAGGGCCTGACCCTGACAACCCTCCTCCTGGAACCCCCCCCCCCAAAAAAAAAAACAAAAAAAACAAAAACAAAACAAAAAACAAAACAAAACAAAACAAAACACCACCACGACAACAACAACACCTTTTACTAGCCAGAAATGGCCTTTGGTCAAGGGCATTGTACTTTGTCATTTAATTTCACTTGCCCAACAGTGACTTTAGGACTTTAGTTTCCCATTGCAAGTGGGTTTGTGGTACACATGTACACTGATTGTGTTCAATGTCATTGAGTCATTTTAGTGTGATACCCTTTTAGTGTAATGCTCTATTGAACTGTAGACCCATCAACAGAATTACTATAGCGTTAAAGCATGACTGTGATGTCTTGTGAACAGTGCCCCCTTCTTTTTGATTCAGGCAATATAACTGAGTATAGTCTCTGAGTTTAAAAAGTGTGAGTAGTGTGCCTTAAGATGACGAACCCTGAATATTGTTTATTTCATGAATGGAGTGGTAAAAGAGGAGGTGTGACTAAGAACAACAGCAGACAAGCATGAAGTTAGGCGCATATTAGGCAAGTAATTGAAGAGTGGCACGGTGTAAGCAATTGTTTGTACCTTGGCTCAGTTTTGCAGAGAGCTGCAATTTGTATAGCCTTCAACGCTTGCAGCTAGCTTTAATGACTAGATGATTTAAATCCTGAGAGCTGATTGGTTGTTGCGTAATCCATGGCAACTGTAATTTTGACTTGTAATTATCAAATGCCCCTGGATGCATAGCAGCATTATGGGGCCCTGGGATTGGCTAGAATAACGATTTTCATTTTCCCCTCATTTCAGATCGCTGTTGTGGCCGTAATGTGCAAGCCCCACCGATGTCCGCACATCAGCATGACTGGCAACATCTGTGTCTACTGCCCCGGTGGTCCGGACTCGGACTTTGAATACTCGACTCAGTCCTACACTGGCTACGAGGTAAGGTGCTGTTCTGTGTGTAGCCTTTTGGCAAGGCCTTGTGGCTGAAAAAGAGACTAACTGCGAGAGAACGGGTGAATGTAAGGCCTTTTGAAACCTGACATGAATTTCTTAACTTGAGCCTTGTTTCTCGCCAATTCTCCTACCAAAACGGGTAGCAGCCAATCAGCGACTGCATTGCTCACCACGCCGTCGCATCTAACGAATACGCATTAAGTATGCCTGTCGGCGGCTCGCTCATCCGTAGCTGCCTGCATTGCCAGCGCAGTGTTGACACGTCCTCATTAGCATACCAACTGTGATCTGACTCATGAATAATTCATATTTGCCCTCGTCGGGAAGCGGTAGGGAAAAAAACCCAGGTTTCAAAAGGCCTGGTGGCTGCGCCACTTGGTCTCACGTTCACCCGTTTCTCGCAGTGCTTGGTGTGGCGAGTTAGTCTCAATCATCAGCCACGAGGCCTTGTCAAAATGCTATTCTGTGTGGCCTAATGACAACAAGTCAACCCTATATTAAGAGGAACTTGATGTTCCATTTGTATATCGTCCCTAGGGTTATACAAGACTTGTGTATCTCAACTGTAATATATTTCAGAATCTCCTTACTAAATTTTGAATTTCAAAAATACTGATATGAGTTTTATATCATTGCAATGATTTTTGTGATCTGAGGCAATATTTCTACATTAGTTGATGTCAGCTGTGATATCATTCTACATTAAAAAAAAAAAATGTTGTGAAATTGAAAAAGTGGTTTCACTCTCCTGAAAATGTATGATCTTTGAGATGCAAGGTCTTGTCACCCTAGGGACAATCATGTAAACTTTGAGACACCTAACTTATCTCATAGTCAACAGGTTGAAGATAAAGAGGACGTTGGGTAGCTGTATATGTTCATTACCTATTTAATATATATATATATATATATATATATATATATATATATATATATATATATATATATAAATATATATCTGTTGGGTATATATCCGTCGGGAATATATGGTTTGTTGAGGATCGAAAAGTGCTCAATGCTGTAAAGCAGAGCATATTAGGCATATATATATATATACATATGTACATAAATATATGTATGTATATATATATATATATAAGTTACAAAAATAGGTTAAAGAGTGCTCCAACAATTGAATTGTTTCATGACTTAGAATACAATAATCATCGGTAGAAAGAAGTCGGTATAATATTTCCTGTTAAGAAACAGTTGAAATAATCAATTACAAAAGTCACAGTTCAGTGTCTCACTGAAATCTAAACAGATTTGAACATGCAAGTGTGAAATTGATTGTATCATATACAAATATGAGTAATAGGATGACAGTGTGAATCCATCTATAGAAAATAATACAAAATAAGAGTAAATTGATTGTAAGAGTAAATTGATTATAAGAGTAAATTGATTGTTCAAATCTGTTTAGATTTCAGTGAGACACTGAACTGTGACTTTTGTAATTGATGATTTCATGTGTTTCTTAACAGGAATTATTATACCGACTTCTTCCTACCGATGATTATTGTATTCTAAGTCATGAAACAATTCAATTGTTGGAGCGCTCTTTAACCTATTTTTGTAACTTATGGTACGTTGATGAGTACAGATGTCGATATCATGATATATGTATGTATATATATGTATATATATATATGATTATATATATATATATATGTATATGTATATATATATATATATATGTATATGTATATATATATATATATATATGTATATGTATATATATATATATATATATATATATATATATATATATATGTATATGTATATATATTAGTGACAACATTCATTTACATTTACCATTCATAAAGGATTAGCAAAAAAAGGAGGGGTTTAAAGTGACACATTTGTTAGTTGCAAGTCACTGTTTCCAAATGGATTTGAAACCAAACCTTACAAAGTGTTTTATAGCTAAAGATGACCTTTACCATGTGCTTATATCTTATGTAGTACCGGTAGTGAAGATATACCATTCTTCAAGGTGAATGATAATTACTCCCACCTCTGCTTTCAGCCTATTATTCTTCAAATAAAGTGAGATCCAGTGCCATTTTTGTCCCCGCCGAACGAGTTCGAGCAGGGGACTATGAAACGGGCTCCGTACGTGTGTGTGTCCGTGTGTCCGTGTGTCCGTCCGTCCGTCCGTCCGTGTGTCCGTCCGTGTGTCCGTCCGTGTGTGCGTCCGTGTGTGATCAAAATGTTCAAAATACTACTCCTTCGCCATTTCTAACCCGATTTTGATTCTGTTTGCTTTATATGATAGCACTACATGGGAGCTTTGAAACTTCTATACAGAATTTCAGTTGTGACCTTTGACCTTGACCTTTGACCTATATTGTACATTTTGCTTCAAAATGCTACTCCTTCGCCATTTCTAACCCGATTTTGATTCCGTTTGCTTTATATGATGGCACTAGGTGAGGGCTTCAAAACTTGTACGCAGAATTTTGACCTTTGACTTCTTTGACCTTTGACCTTGATTTTTGACCTACATTGTACATTGCCTACAAAATGCTACTCCTTCGCCATTTCTAACCCGATTTTGATTCCGTTTGCTTTATGTGGTGGCACTAGGTGAGGGCTTCAAAACTTCTACACAGAATTTTGACCTTTGACTTCTTTGACCTTTGACCTTGATTTTTGACCTATATTGTACATTTTGCTACAAAATGCTACTCCTTCGCCATTTGTAACCCGATTTCAATTCCGTTTGCTTTAAGTGATGGCACTAGGTGAGGGCTTCAAAACTTCTACACAGAATTTTGACCTTTGACTTCTTTGACCTTTGACCTTGATTTTTGACCTGTATTGTACATTTTGCTACCAAATGCTACTCCTTCGCCATTTCTAACACGATTTCGATTCCGTTTGCTTTATGTGATGGCACTAGGTGAGGGCTTCAAAACTTCTACACAGAATTTTGACCTTTGACTTCTTTGACCTTTGACCTTGATTTTTTTACCTATATTGTACATTGGCTACAAAATGCTACTCCTTCGCCATTTCTAACCCGATTTCGATTCCGTTTGCTTTATGTGATGGCACTAGGTGAGGGCTTCAAAACTTCTACATAGAATTTTGACCTTTGACTTCTTTGACCTTTGACCTTCATCTTTTTACCTATATTGTACATTTTGCTACTAAATGCTACTTCCGGCGGGGACATATATTACGCACCTGCGTAATTTCTACTTTTCCTTGTTTCTGCTAAATTTCCTTGAGAAAATAGTAATGACATTTTCAATCCTTTCTGGGCTTGTGAATTCCAACCAGCCAACGTCCATGAGAGCCATCCGAGCCAGGTACAACCCCTACCTGCAGACCAGGCACAGGGTGGACCAGCTCAAGCAGCTAGGCCACAGCGTGGACAAGGTGGAGTTCATCGTGATGGGTGGCACCTTCATGGCCCTCGCAGAGGACTACCGGGACTACTTTATCCGAAACCTGCACGACGCCCTCTCTGGCCACACAAGCAACAATGTGGATGAAGCCGTAAAGTGAGTTGAGTCCTCAACACAGATGAGGATGATTTACGACTTCACCACTTGGTACAGTGCTAACATAAATCTCAAATCCTTTTTTTTTTTGGGGGGGGGGAAGGGGAAGGGGAAGGGTCCTATGATGAACATGTGTGTTGTATGGGATAGCAAACGCATTTACTCTTATGATGGAATTGCTAATATGAAACATGATTCAAACACAAGCATACTCTGCATTTTGTTATAATCAGAAATGGGTGAGTGACTTGTGTTCATTTTACACCTTCATGTGCCCAAGCCTCTTCATCAGCATTCAGTAACTTGGCATACTGTAAAACACAATGTTTTCAGGAATGGCAGCCGACGGCCTTATTGGCAGCATGAACATTTCGCGAGTTGCCTCTAACATTCGATGCATATAGTGTAGACACCATCTTTAGCGTGCATTTTAATTTTGCAAAACTCGGCTCTCGCGAAGTTTGCGAAAACAAAATGCACTTGAACATTCCTCGTTTTACAGTAGTTGTAAAATTAGCTAGCTCACTCGGGTGTAGCAATGTGCCTAGATCAGTCCAACAGGCATGCCATGGTGACACAATAGGGATTAAGGGGATAAGGTGATCTCTATTCCTTGACAACTGGTTTCCAGACATCTGTGCCAGTCTGTGTAGAAAGCACTCCAGCATACTTGCCAGTCGGCAACCAAAGCATATGAAGGGTTAGTTTGCTCAACAAAAACTGCATTGTTTATTGTAAAATATGATAATAAAGTGTGGTCATGTTTTCCATATTTCAGGTTCTCTGAGAGGAGCAGGACAAAGTGCATCGGCATCACCATAGAAACCAGACCAGACTACTGCCTCAAGAGACATCTAAGGTAACTCTCGTGGTTGACTGAAATCCAAGTGGCTTTTTGTCAGGTGCTATCACTATCTGTAGTTTACACAGATCACTGCAAGAATCAAAACAATGGAGGAATGGAAAATATGACCCTTCATGTACCTCATTTAAATCAATCTCGATTCTTATTAGTTGAAATCACAGCGTAATTTCAATTGCCGGCATGATTTTAACAACTGCCCATGCCATGCACAACTCTATTGCATCCAAACTGCAATTATATCGCCAAACAGCCCACCAATGATGGGTTAATACTTTCAAGAGCTGAGTTGTAGTGTAGACTCAGACTTGAGCCAGAAATGAGCCTGACAGCATGATTGAATCGTCTTGAGTTATAAGCGATCCACCTACATTGTAGTCTATCTCAGCAAAGCAAGAAGGTGGCCACCTGTTATTGCATTTTGTGAAAGGTATTCACAATTTTTTTGTCTTCGTTTCAGTGACATGTTGAAGTATGGCTGCACCAGGCTGGAGATTGGAGTACAGAGTGTGTACGAAGACGTGGCCAGGGACACCAACAGGTGAGTAGAAATATCTGTTAATGGAATGCTTTGTGATGCCATCCTCTCACCCTTTTTCTGTAGCTTTTCACATGCAAGTTGTGGAACATTTTGCTCCTGTAGGAACACATTTGTACTCATGTGTATATACCAGTGCATGAACACTGAAATTCGGATGCAGAATAGAAATGGCAATGTGATTCTACAAGTTGTTTTTGTTTTTGTTTTTGTTTTGTTTTTTTTTTGGGGGGGGGGTTATGAAAGTAAGCAGCTGTATGAAGACAGTGTGAGTTTTTGTAATCGTGTTGACACATCTCACTGGTGGATGGAATACAAAGTTATATGTCTGTGTATTGCATGGCATTCTTGTATTCCAGAGGCCATACAGTGCGGGCAGTGTGCGAGTCGTTCCAGATGTCCAAGGATGCAGGCTTCAAGGTCGTGTCTCACATGATGCCTGATCTTCCCAACGTCGACTTGGAGAGAGACATCGAGCAGTTCATCGTAAGTTTGGTATTCCGCCCCATGAGCATGTTTTGTGCACCATAGTCATCGCTTTGAGCTGAAGCAGTCATTTTTTAGCTCACCTGAGCCAAGAACTCGTGTGAGCTATTGCAATTGGTTGGCTTTTTTTTTATACCCCCGCCAAACGAAGTTTGAAGGGGGTATATAGGAATCAGCGGACGGTCGGGCGGTCGGTCGGGCAGTCGGTCCGTTGCAAATCTTGCGTCGCGAACTACTTCCTCAGTTTTCAACCGATTCCCATAAAACTTGGCACAGATGTGTGCCTTGGGTTGTAGATGTGCAAGACGTATTTTTTGACAGTACCCAAAAGTATGTTGCCATGGTAACAGCATATTATGGGCAAAAATGGGTACAAATCTTGCGTCGCGAACTCCTCCCACAGTTTTTGATCAATTTTTATGAAATTAGGTACAGATGTTCATCTGAATATGTTAATGTGCAAGACACATATTTCCGCAGTGGCAAAAAGTGCGTTGCCATGGTAACGGCATGTTATTGGTAAAATATAGGGCAAAATGCTTCATGGCAAAACTGCTTCATCAGTGTTCTTCCAATTCTCATGGAATTCATATTGAATGTTTGTCTTAGGATATAGGTCAGCATGACACATTTCTTGACAGTGACCAAAAGTATGTTGCCATGGTAACAGCTCATATTATGAGCCAAAATGATGGAAAATTTTGTGTTGCAAACTACTTCCTCAGTTTTTGCCCAATTTCCATGAAACTTGGTACAGATATGTGCCTTTGGTTGTAGATGTGCAAGACGCATTTTTCGACAGTACCCGAAAGTACGTTGCCATGGTAACGGCATATTAATGGCAGAAGATCAAGGAAAGATCTTGCGGATTTAAGTACTTCCTCAGTTTTTTGACCAAAGCTTATGACATGTTGTTTTGACCAAAGCTTATGAAATGTTGTTTGGCGGGGGTATAACCAGTCGCTGTAGCGACATTTCTAGTTCTTTCTGTTTTTTCAGTTGTTGCTTCATCATCTGTATTTTGTCATCTTGTTGGAAATCCATTGTGAGTATCCATCAAATATGGCAGGAAATGTTCTTTAATAATGGGAGAGGATACAAAATTGTTCAGGTGATTAAGGTGGACTATATGAGTACCCAGGACAGGAGCCAAAAGGCCTTATTCACTGATTAGAGATCTTTTTTTCACAGATCCAGTTGCATTTAGATACTCATGAGATACAGAAAAATTAGCTGTTTATGACAATGACAATATGGCCCAATGCACCAACTTAGGGGCTAAGAAGTTCAGATTGTGCCCAATTCTGGGGACCTTCTTTTTATGTTAAAAGCTTGTGAAACTTTCATCCTTTTAAGAGCCTGTCTTTCATAAAGAACTACAAGTATGTACTCTTGGCAGAACACATTCAAACCAGTTTCCAAGGACCCTCGAGGGAAACAAGAGAAGTGGACATTGTAGAAAAGTGGTCGCCAGAGCAAGTTTGACTCTATTGTGATTGCTTAAAACCGCAGAGGCATCCCGATCAACTGTTCATTGCAGTTTAATTGATTGAGCCCCTTCTGTATTTCTAACATAATACAATAAAGTGTCAAACACAAGTGTATTCCATCATCATTCTCTCATAGTCACCTAAATATGATCTGCCATCCTTTCAGGAGTTCTTTGAGAATCCAGCCTTCCGACCTGATGGTCTCAAACTCTACCCAACCCTCGTCATCAGGGGTACCGGTCTGTACGAACTCTGGAAGACAGGGAGGTACAAGAGCTACCCGCCCAGCACCCTGGTAGACTTGGTCGCAAGGATACTGGCCCTGGTTCCACCATGGACCAGAGTCTACAGAGTCCAGAGGTGGGTCCTGTGCAAGAAACATCATAAAAGTTGTTTTCTGGTATTTCCATTTTTTGTGGCTAACCTATAGAATATGTGTATGTATGGCTGCACACGTAAGGATAAGTAACAATAAAAGATGTACACTATAGAAACATGGCAATTTGTGTGTGCTGCATAGCCTGTATGAGCGATGTTTTGAGGAGAAGTGGCTCTGGATGTGTGCTGCCTCATTTTTATGCAGTTTGAATGGGAAAACACCATATTTGTTAAGAATCCCAAATGGAGCTGGGCAACAGCATATACATTGTACCTGGTAAGTGGTTGACTTCAGAAATATGAGTGAAGTATTACTTTAAAGGCAGTGTGTACATGTAGGTGACAAGTTGTGGTAGGCATATGTCATTCTTGGTGCTTTTTTTATGGGGGCAGGGGGGTATGGGGGTTTAAAGCTCTCGTATAAATGCCTTTCGTGTTAGACATGTTAATAGTTCTCTAATTTCAATAAAAATCGGAGTCAAAAGGGGCCTGAGCTTTTAGTCCTAGCAGAATTTTTGTCAGAGGCAAAAGGATATTGTTTGTCTGTGTCTCCTTTATATGTTTGTGTTGTATAATGTTTGAGTGTGTGTATGTGTTTATTTTGCATGAGAATAGATTGCAGTGTAATTGCTTCTTAACATGGATCCTCCTACGTTCCCCTCCCTGTCTCAGGGACATCCCAATGCCTCTGGTGAGCTCTGGGGTGGAGCACGGCAACCTGCGAGAGCTGGCCCTGGCCCGCATGAAGGACCTTGGAACCCAGTGTCGTGATGTTCGCACCAGGGAGGTCGGCATACAGGAAATACATCACAAGGTCAAGCCTTACCAGGTCAGGGGTCATTCTAAAGGCCTTTGCTGCCTTGAATGTAGACTAAGTGCACTACTCATGATAATGTGTTTACAATTAGTAATCTCCAGGGAGAACTGTGCCGGCAGCTCTGACTTGGATCTTGTATCACGATTAGTCTTGATTCAGACAAATGAAGGGATATCAAAGCCCAGACCACCTCGGTTAAATGCTAGGGTCATTCTCATGAAGAAACTTACAACTTTTGTACCCCCAAGGGTGGTGGCAGATCGCATGGAGGATGGAGAACGGGGGATGATGAAGATCAGATGGAGATAGTGATGTTCATGGTGATGATGAACATGATGATGATGAGGAGGAGGATGGGTGAATAATAAAGATTATAATGGGGGCATTGTGAATTTATTCCATCCGTATTCCTTCTATTGGCTTTGAGTGCTGATTGGCTCAGCAAACATCAATACATTGTACACAATGTCCAAAGTACAATGTATGGTGCAGAGAAAGGGTTATTAAAGGTGATAATCATTTTGATAATCTTTTTTCAATTATTAGGGTGAGCTTTACAAGATTTCCAGATATTTTTATATTTTACTGGAATATTTGTAGTGAAGGTAAAGTTTTCTAATTATTCTTCTTAGTGGTGGTTTGAGGATAACTCTCCAATTATGCTTTCGTTGCTTGAGAATAAAAATTTCCTTGTACCACACACATGTGATATTGATTACCATAGGGAAATGACATGATACGGCGTTCTGTATAAAGCAACTAAAGGAGCACTCCAAGAGAGCAGTCCTCCACCAAGCAGTCATGATTAAAATATTGTAATTTCATACGCAGTATCTTCAACACAAGCATAGAGGTACACTGTGTATGGACATCTACAGGATACATTTGATGAAAATCTGACTGATCATTTGTTTGTGGCAGTCAGTCAAATCAAGCAACATTTGACTCTGATTCTCTTTTCATGGTGCCCATCCATCCAACCAACTCCCTTAACCCTGAGTAGCAGGTGATAGTACTACAACTTTAAGAAGCTGCAGCCCTCTAGATGAGCCCCGTGCATATAGATAGTATGATCTTGAATGCACTATATAAGATTATATGCATGGCAAATGCATTTAATATTGAGGCTTAGGCTGAGGTGAAATAGAATAGCACGAGGGCTAATTATGCATTTGGAGTGTATATTGGCTAGAATAGTGCATGAAAGAACTTTTATAGTTTGTTGTAGTAAATAAAGTGTATTTATAACATTAATTTGTCAAGGCTCGATATGGCCTGTGTACAACTGCATTTGGGATATCGATGAATCAAACCAATAGTGCAATAGCGAACTACACTGTATAACAAAATCAATGAATGTCACGTAGTACCAATTTGACCAATCACAAATCTTGTTATAAATACACTTTTTACAATGTACATGTAGATGGATGTTCACGTGAAATAGCTCAGTTGATTACACGTACGTTACGAGTTTACAATACACAGTTCATTCCCATTGATCTTGTATCCTGTCAGGTGGAGCTAATCCGGCGAGATTACTATGCCAACAGTGGCTGGGAGACCTTTCTGTCATACGAGGACCCCGAGCAGGACATCCTGATTGGCCTGCTGCGACTCAGGAAGTGTTCAGAGCTGACCTTCCGACCTGAGCTGAAAGGGGGCGTGTCCATTGTCAGAGAGCTGCATGTGTATCCTTACATTTTATACTGCCATCTTATTGCTATGACTGTAGTGTTATTGAGAAGAGATGGTGTGCTGTGAGAAATGCCCTTCTGGCTTTTAATATACATGTATTACTCTTAGGTTCAGATGTGTGTGAGTTTTATCATGGGTATTTGTTTCACTCTCTCCGAAGCACAGTGAATAAACTGACTACAAAATGACTGGAACTAATGACTGCAAGTTAATTGTTATGAAGGATGTTGAGAGTTTACACCCTATTCGATCATTATGTCGTATTTGCAGTCATCCAAGAAAGGTAGAACAATGAACATTTCTCTTCCTTCTGAAGGGGGGGGGGGGGGGGGGAGTGTATGTCAAGATAGAAGATACGTATGGAATGATAAAACATGCATGTCAGCTAAAATAATAAGATTGTTATTTTTCCTTCAACTGGTATTCATAATAAGCAGTTGTGTTCCCCTTTTGTGTTTGTCATTGTTTAAACTTCATGTTTACTTTCATGGAATTTGCTCTAATTAAGAAGAAAAGGAAAGAAGAAAGTTAGTCTAACGTAAATTTTCTTAATATCTGCAATCTATGGTCATATCTGGCTTTGAAATTACTGTCCGTAAGGATGCTACCTCAGCATGTTATCCTGTAAAAATTAAAATTTGCATTGTGGGAATGAATCTGTCATCATGTGAAGTCATGATTCCTTGACCTGTTACATCAGCTACGGCAGTGTTGTTCCTGTCAGCTCCAGGGATCCCCGCAAGTTTCAACATCAGGTGAGCCCTTTGTGGTTGCAGAGTCCAGAATTTAATGGCAAATTCCACAGACAGTGCACTTCATATCTTTAAAGTCCAGAGACTCCAACCCTAGGCATCTCTTAAACTGGAGATTCTCCTACCAGGTCTCCTAGCAAACTGGGAGATTCTAATCCTGTGAACATGCACAAAATGTGCGCTTTAGTGCATATCATGAAGGCAAAGTGGGACATTCCTTGCAACTGACGTCCAAGGCCCACTTACGGGACCTGTCTCTAGGGTCATAGATGTCCTGTGGTGCTGAATGGTAGCCCATATTTCTTTGACATTTGGGACAAAATAAAGTCAGGCTGGACTAAGCTGAATTCTAAGTGGGAGAAATACATCTTAAGGGGAAGACATGCAGCTGGAGCAAGAGAATTTCAAACTCGAGTGGGAGAAAGGGAGATTTTGTGAAAAGTGGCCTCAAAGCAGGAGAGTTGGAGTCTCTGGGAATCTATCCACAGTAACGCCTCGTGCTGTCGATTATCACATCAGGGAAAGAAAAACAAAATTGCTGATTTGAAATTTCCTATATCCAGTTTAATGGCTTGCAATATATTGAATATCAAATCGGGATATTAAAAGAAAACAACCCCCGTATTACAGATTTGTTGTTTCTCTGCTCACTTTCACAGGGTTTTGGTATGCTGCTTATGGAGGAGGCTGAGAGGATAGCACGAGAGGAGCACGGGTCAGGAAAGATTTCTGTCATCTCGGGCGTGGGGACGAGAAACTACTACCGCAAGCTGGGATATGAGCTTGATGGACCTTACATGTCAAAGATGCTGGAGTGAAGAGACAGGGGAAAGAACAGCAAGTCAGGATTTTTCCCCTTGTTAGTTGCCGTGATGCAGTTCGGTACTTCTGTCAACTTAGGTGTTGGAACAGGGAACTACTATATAGCCGGCTGGAATGAAAACATGACGGGGACAGACTTGTCAGAGGGGAATGGAGAGTTAGGATGTGAGAACATCAAGGCCAGGTTTCATCCCTGCACAGATGCCGCAAGGATGGCTCTGTGTCTATGTCATTTAGAGAGTGAGAATAAGGAACTACCTGTCATTGCAGGCTTGGATTGGAACTACGACTAGTTCTGCTCTGCATGCCTTGATGCTCTATTTATATTATGTGGATGCAGAAATATTGGTTTAGAATAACCATACATTCTAACAGATGCTCCGAGACAAAGTGGTACCTCTGTCATCTCGCACATGGCAACACTGAAGTGCTAAAAGTCTGTAAGTCGGGATACAAGCTGGACAAGGCATAGCATATCAATGTTGCTCATGTGGGGTTAAAAAAAACGCCGGCAAAACATTGTGTCACCTCTACTACTATGCTGTGATGAAGTCTGGCACATAATATTGTTTGATGAGATTTGATTATTTGTAATCTCAGGATGTTGCCTTCCTGTGTCTTTTACAAATTGATACAATTTAGCCCAAAGTTATGCGTATGGTTAAGAGAAAAATGATTCAAATATTGTTTCCTGCTGTCCAAGTAATTTAACTTGACATATTATTTTCTCTTATTTCAATGATGTTCTTTATCAGGCATGTTGTGTGGTTCACTACCATTATTTATTATCGCAAATTTTGCGAGTTGACCAATAACTGTGAAATTTTGAGTTGCAAATACAGTGCCTCCTGTAACATAAATGCGCTGTATATGGTCTCCAAGCTTAGAAATTTGTAAGTTTTCTCCTGAAAAGGGATACAGTGCACTCCTGTTATAACGAATACGGTTATAATGAAATTCCGGTTACAACGGAGTAAAAATTCAGGGCGGAACATTATCTGCTCTATATCTTTTATTGTGTATTTGTTCGATTACAACAAAATTTTGATACAACAAAATAGAACTGCTTTCTTCATTATAACTGGAGTCCACCGTAGTAATCTCATTCATTACTTTGGTTCATGATGGCAAATGCAAGCACTTGCAAAATTGTCTTACAGGTCCAAATTCGCAAAATTTTTCAGTGTCTGACACAACATGTCTGACACAACAGGCTCTGCATCGTAATTTTATGTTATTCTACGATCATGGTAAATACAATTTGTATTTCATTGTCATTTGGAATGATACCAAATGCCAGAATGTGTTTTAAGCTCAACCAGGTGTGACTACCATTGAGATTGTACATAAGATACCGCTAAATATTGTTTGTCTATACACTTACTCTTTAGCAATGGGAGAACATTAAATTTGACTCTCATTAATAAACCTATACAGTACAATGTATCATTGTTGTGCACGAGGTTGTCTTCTTTTCTTTTTTTTTACCCCATCTACTATACATAAACCCTAATAACCTTGCTTGAATTAACAGTGTGTTATTTTGTTTGATGTTGGCAAATCACAAAAGTCACAGTTAACAAGACCAGATTTTCCCTCATGTTTATACTTTTGCATGCGTAGGTAAGATTCCTGAATTCATACTAATTCATACTACAGTATACATTATGCGACTGTGCATCACAAATCAAACAAAAAGTCACATGCCCTGATTTTACACCAGGACTCTAAATAAGAGTCTCAACAATAACATGTCAACCTAGTCAACCTTTAGATTTTCATATTTTCTGAAAACGCAATTCTTCTACATAATTCTAAGGTTTTGGATGAGAAAATGAATCAGAAATCTGCGCATGTAGCAGTTTTTCTAGAACACTTTTTTCGTGCAGAATAGTATAAGGTTTGTCTATAGAGACCCCTTTAAATATTTCTTAAAACCCCGTACACATTCTTCACTCTCGACTCTTAAGAATTTTTCAAAGGATGATGCTACTGCTTTGAAGTTGGCATTAGACATGGATAGAATGTGTTGATGGAGCATGCTCAATATCGGCTGGAGCTGATAATCTCTTCATTGTCGTTGCTGTTGAGTTCTACATCCTGTTTTTTGTCCTATTCATTGCACCTAGCACAGCTTTGCAAGATTAAGCACTTGAATAGTCCTTGTACTTCAGAGCTTCTTTTCTCAGTACAAGCACAAAATTAAAGTGTACACGCTTTTACAGAATATTTGCTTTCTTTCCAGTATTTAGATAGGTTAGGAGAGACCATTTGAAAATTGAATTGAGTTATACATGTACATGTACACTGTACATCATTTTAAAGCTTATAGTCTGCTCTTTCAGAGTCTGCCCTTGACTAAAAATCTACATCTGGTGACTTTATATTCATTTTGTGATGCAGGGTCACATGTAGGGTCACATACAGTATATTTACCATATGCACGTCTTGGTACATAGTGTACACGTAGCTCAAAGATATTATATAAACTACATGTACACATGTGTGTGCATAATATACAAATGTCTTAAAGTGGGTTTGTATAAAGATACATGCATACCAAGTACATGTATGTGGTAAGAATTCAACAACCGTGACTCGGGTGTCGGAGGGCAAAACATTGAGAATGGAATAGTGAATGTTTAAGGGTGTGTTCACCAGCCGCTGGTCATTTGTGTCAATTATTACTGTAGTTGGCCAATGCATGCACGATGTCAGGGTTGTCTCAAAAGGCTATGAAAATGAAAGGCCTTAATTTTTTTATTTTTTTTGTGGGGGGGGGGGGATATTTATGACATGACTGGTGGTGGTAGAGCTTTATAACATCCCTGATGCCTTAGACAAAAGTGTAGACACCAAAATGCATTTCTGCCTTGATATTATAGAATTGCCTTCTTCGATTGGTGGACAAAGAAAATTTGTGGTTCTTTCTGTCAGAAGAAAATCTTTACATAACATCAACACATATTATGAAGTAATCACAAATAAAACACAAAATGTAATTTTGTAATCATAGTTTAATGTCACATATTATTTCATATACTTACCACTATATGAAATACACTTGTTAGAATTTAAAAAAAAATATCGGTATACAAATACATGTGTATAATCTGCAGCGCTGCTAAATCTCCCTGAAGCCTTGCGTAAGGATATTTTGTTTAGAACCAGCACTATGTAGAAACAAAAGACTGGGACATCATCACCTCCATACTCCCTTTCAAACAAGAGTCATAATAATTAAAAACAAACAATTACAAATGATTTGATAGGACATGAATACACTTGTACTTCACCAAGGTTAGAGTAAAATTGACTGTGACAGCAGTTAGGCAAGAACAAGAGTGATCTACAATAATTAAAGGGAAAGAAAATCTCTTGCATGATAAGTTACATATGTTTTAACAATAAATCCTTTAAAAGGCAATATTCACACACTACAGGAAAATAACAGTCACTGAGAATAGAAAATAAGTCGGGTGTCATAACACTAAGGCCAACTGAATGAGAGCAAAATAGAAGAAAAGAAATATTCTCCAAGTGCATTGGAATACTACAGTCCTGCCCACCTGCTTCTACAACTGTATGTTTTGTCTCCATTTTCTTTTGTTTTATTAGGTGATCCGAGTATCCTCTCGGATCACCTTCTGTATCTGTACGGATTCTTTCTTCTTTTTTTTCTTTATTTCTCCCCAAAAGTTGTGCAGAGGTTAGCTCAGAAAGTGCATTGCCTATCAATGTCAAACTTATATCATATATATATGGTGACCCAAAGACGACAAATCTTGTAAAATCATTGTGATCAGTCGACCGTGACGTCACTATGACGTCATTATATGAAAACACATTTTCATTCATATCTCATTAATGGAATGGAATTTTTCAATCAAATTTACGTCACATATAGTTCAAGTCAAGCGCATTCTACTCACATTCTCAAAATTCTTCTATATCTTAAAACGTGCGCGTACGCGCGCGTTGAAATATTTGTAAGCTCAAATCGAGCTCAAATTTTTTTTGCACACGTTTCAGACCATTTGGAGCATTTTTTGAAAAATTGAAAAAATTGGACGGACGCGTACGCGCGCGCTCATATACGCACGCACAGCTCATATGCAATAGAAATTTCCCGTTTTTTCACACTTATCGGCTGCCTGAAATGTCAAGGAATATTTCTACCAAGTTTCAAGTCAATCCGACTCAATATGAGGTCATACGGGCCCGTCAAAGTTGAAATTCCGCGCGCGCGTCAATGGCGATATACAGTACAACTATGCCAAAAAACTGTCAATTTTAAATCCGATTTTACTCGTCAGGATGGACGGTGACCCTCCATTTTCTGTACATATTTTGAAAGCTGATGAGTTGTACATGTCATTTCATGGGGTGGCAATGCTGACAAAATGATTAAAAGATATCAAATTTCTTAATAAAGTAAAAAAAGTAAATTTTCAAAATGACGCCATCAAATTTCAAGTTCATTCGAGCGTATCTCACTAGTCCTTTGTCAATTTTCACCCAGATTTCAGTATGATGTAGTTTATTTAATGTTCTTTCAAACCTAAAATTACAATATTTTGATTGGATAACGGTATCACCTCGTAAAAATGGATTAAAAGTAATCTTGTCAAATTTGACCAGTTTACGTGTTATCTCTATGGGAGTGCAGTTTTTCTGGAAATGAAAATTGACATGACTATCTTTATCGAGCACTAGCTCACTTACCCTTCGGTAAATTTCTCCCAGATTTTAATATGTTGTAGCTGAGACTTTACCCTACCGTAAGTGTGCCCTTTGTTTTTTCATACGATGTCGGGATCACGTCAAAAAATTGGGTTGAAATTCAGGCTTATCTTCGATGTATTGAGATATTTCTTTCTTTCTGCAACTTTCTTTGCAATAACTCAAGAAAAACGGCCTCTATCACTTCCATATTTTGCACATGTTTAGTTCATGTCACGTACATTATTTCATAAAATAACAACTACTTGATCGGACACCATCTTGGGTATGTAAAGTAGGGTCAAAGGTCATAAGTGTTTCACCCTGTATCTTAGTGAATACATGTTCTATCTTTCCCATATTTTGCACACGCAAAGACCATGTTACAAGGATCATTTCACAAAATAACCACTTTTTACTCAGATGCCATCTTGTCGTTGCAAATTGAGGTCAAAGGTCATATGTACTTCTTTTTGTATCTTCGTTATGACGTGTTATCTCTATGGGAGGGAATTTTCTTTAATGTGAAAATTGACATGATTGTCTTTATCGAGCACTAGCTCACTTACCCTTCGGTGAATTTCTCCCAGATTTTAATATGTTGTAGCTGAGACTTTGCGCTATCGTTTTATTTCCTTTGTTTTTTCATACGATGTCGGGATTACGATAAAAAATTGGTTGAAATTAAAGCTTATCTTCTATGTATTGAGATATTTCTTTCTTTCTGCAACTCTCTTTGCAATAACTCAAGAAAAACACGCCCTATCACCCCCATATTTTGCACATGTTTAGTTCATGTCTCGTACATTATTTCATAAAATAACAACTATTAGATCAGACAACATCTTGGGTATGTAAATTAGGGTCAAAGGTCATAAATGTTTCATCTTGTATCTTAGTGAATACCTGTCCTATCTTTCCCATATTTTCCACACGTATAGACGATGTCGCGAGAATCATTTCACAAAATAACCACTATTTCATCAGATGCAATCTTGGGAGTGCAAAGGTGGGTCAAAGGTCATATGTATTCATTGCTGTATCTTCATTATTCAGTGTATACAGAATTTGGTACCAAAGATGGCAGATATGACTCCCTTTTCTAAATGAGAATGCAAACATCACACGGCCAATGTCTCTAAACACAGATGAAACTTGTATGGTCATGCCTATTGCGATCAGGACTCGAATCATTGATAAAAAAAAAAATCGGATCACCTTAATTTGTCAGTGATGACAAATTACAATCTCTAGTTTACTACGTGTATCTCTTTTTTTTGGGGGGGGGGGGGGGGGAGGGGAGAGGTGGGGTCTGAAAAAGTACTTTGAATCACATGCACTTCAGCCAGTAACAGGACAGCAAGAAAAGATAGCTTTATAGCGCTTTATTGCCCTATTTACAAAATTAATTAAAATCGTTCTACAACCTTGAGAAGGATGTAACACACTCGTTGACCTTAGATCAGTAGAGCACAGATGTTCAGTCCACCACTGAAGTCAGCCATTGTAGAGTCTTTGATGGCATCATGCGATATGGATGGACGTCATAATGAGCATACACTTTACAGCTTGGCCAAAGCAAGAATTACATTCGTACTGACATTCATCATCTGCACAGGATTCCACTGATGATAGCCCATGATTTGTGCTTGCTTTGCTAACAAAACCTTTACCCATACTACATCCACCCTACCCTCCTTCCCCCCTCCCCCCCCCCCCCCCCCCCCCCCCCCCAGTAAAAAAGGAAAAACAGAAATATCAAATATAACAAACAGTGATGTTGGTTTAAAACAACAACAAAATACTGCTATGCTGATGGAATACAGGTGGGGCCATATTTTATCACAGGTTTTGCAGTTATAGTGAGTTAAAATAATTGCAGTTAAGAAAGGCCTCTTACCATTAAAAACACTAACATATGGCTTGCTATAACAAACCAAGTTCTCTTGTCCGAGAGTTCAAAGTTTCTTTGTATTTCATTGCTGTTCAGACCTTGATGTAACAACTTTCTCAATACAACAACTTTCTCTATATTACACTGATTTATTGGTGTCAAGGAGTCTGATCTGTTATGAAGAGAGTTCCCTGTACTTTGCTAGCACCAAGCAAAACAAGCAATCAGTTGTGTGTATTGCAGTAACTGCCATGGTACAATCTTTGTACACATCTTTACGAAACAGACATTAAAGGACAGCAGAATCTTTTACTTTTAATTATAAGTTCACAGAAACAATACTACAAGTACAGTGAAACCCCATTATAACGAGGTCTGTGGGACCGGCGATACTACCTCGTTATAACCGTACGCATCAAAAACAAAGAAAAACATAAGCAAGTCATATACAAAATTGTACCCATCCATCACTGAAACTTAAGAACATCCTTTGCACTGTTTTTACACAATTATGGATCGATCATTATTATTGAGAGAATGAAGGGAAATCATTTGCGAATTAGACGAAAAAAGTAGGGGTTGAAATGAGTTCATTTTTCATTTTTCTTCAAAAATCTCTTAGCATAATAGCTGCACATTGTGTTCTTGAGGAGTATGCCTATATTATATTCGTGATTCTTTCTACTGCTATCTCTTCCGCTTGTGTTGAACCATTCTGAAAAAATTATATTTTTTCGTTTGTAAAATACAGTGTAAATTGACAATGAACAAAATCAGATTGTGTAAAATACGTTTGCTAGGGCCTAACTTTTTCGAAACACCAGCGCAAATAGAGTAACATTCATGCGTTGTTTACCGTAACTTGCGAAGTATTTTTACGCTGTTGGTGCCCAGCGGGAAAGCGATAGTTTCATGAATCATTTCGGCTGGGATCTTATACATTAATGTATGATGACCTGGTTGTCCTCGTTATAACCGAACTCCTCATAACCGATTCCTTCTGCCATAGGTTTACACGCAAAGGAAAACAGGACTGACCATATCATCTCGTTATAAGCTGTTCCTCATTTTAACCGAACTCGTTATAACAGGGTTTCACTGTATACTATAATCTTATTACACTATGGTTGCACTACAAGTACACGTACATGATAAGTACAGCTGCAATTTGCATGTGAATGCACTTAAACTTGTCATCCTAACATGGGGAAAAAAGAGAAAAAAGTGTACGTCTTCCATACAGTCTCGGTCACTGTGATCATGGCTGAAAGTCTTGGCACGAGCTTGGCTTTGGAAAATGCAGCAAATACAGGTGTTGCGCATCAGTGGACATCAATGTAATGTCTGGTAAATTCTGTCCAATATCAAGTTACAGCACCAAGCTTTGGTGGTGGCAAGATATTAGTGCGCAAGAGGATTGCATTCGCCCACTGACATTATTCCACGGAGCAATTTATCATCTCAGATACATCACACATCAGAATTTACACAGCAAATTTGAAAATTGTCCCTTGATTACCGTCTTCTCACACTCCCCGTGCATTTCCCCATCATCTGACTGCCATTTCCTACAAGAACGTGGTCAACGATTCCACAATTTCATGGGTGCCGAGAGGAAAACTTTTCATCACAGCGACATTTGTTTCAGGTGATCACTAGCTTGTACTACGACCTCATCACCATGTGGAACTCGGAGCGAATCAGCGGGAAGAGAACGCAGCAGGCTTTGCTGAAGATGAGGGTGGACTCGTAGAGGGCCAGGGGCTTGCTGTACCACGGCTGGTCCAGGAACGTGATGTAGATTGCGTACATGGCTACGGCAAAGAAGTGCCCAATCAGCGTAAATGGGTTTGGAGTCAATCTGTAGGGGATATACACACATGGAGAAAAATAGATCACACACGGAATGTTACTCTCACCATTCATAGTCTTTTTTTATAAGGGGGAGACATGAAAAGTTTTCCCTACACAATTTACTTCACATATTATCCTTCTATACAAGCTAATATAACATTTCAAGCATGCAATGTGCATACAAATGTTTGGTATGCAGATAGCAATCTCGCTTCCAACTTTTTCTCAATTCCATGCTTCTGCACAAATCAGTGAAGCTTTGATCTGCAGAAGACCCTCATTACAAGACAATCCTTGGGATACGTGAATCGCTTTGTTATATCACAATTTTGTCATATTGGGGTTTGAACAAAAATGCGTAGAAACTATCAGGCAAGAAAAATGACACTTCAAGCAAAAATTGTTCTTTTTGAATTTAGTGTTCTCTATAACAAGAGTCCACTGTATCAAGGAACATCTTCACCAACAGCAGTTCCATCACAGAAAGTCAACAATATTTTGTGATATCGACAAACATTATGTGACATCAACATCAAGAGTTGGCATGTAATTACTAAGGGAAAAAGGAGAATGTAGGGCTCCGATCCTCAAGCCCTTCATTCAAAAACAATTCCAAGAGCAATATCATTGTTACTGTAGCAAGAGCACCAGAAAGAAAAACAAATCATCCAGCAAACAGAATTAAGGGTGCAAAAATGAGAATAGTAATTTTGCAAAAATGAGAATTGTAATTTTTGCAGACTCAAGTTGATACTCACACAGACAAAAGTCCAACTGGGCCTGATACTGCTCTGCCACCAAGTTTGAAATAATGGAAGCACGCCTCACGAAGCTTTACCAAATGGACTATGGAAGATGGAAGATGGAAGAAGGCAAGACACACATAAAAAGAATGCTTTATTCATATAAAGGTAGACGTTTTCTATTCTACTTCAGTGAGGCCTTTGAGTAGGTTTCAGGTTAACATAGAACACAACACAATCAGAACGAATGCAGAAACTGCATACAACAGGTTGATCATCATTGTAAAATTAATAAAGCAATAGGATACCCTTTAGGTTGAATTGTAATGGACTACATATCCTTTAGATTACACACAGTCCCCATGCAAAGAACAACCATACTCAACAGTGGAAATATTCTGCCAACAGAGGTCCTTTGGTTGGTCAAGATAATAGATAATAGGGGTTGCATTCTTGCAGAAAAAGTCCAAATTTCTTTATACTCACAAAAATAAACTTATTCACTTTGTAAAGCAATCCGTAATTATCAATCTTCTCAATGACCACTTATCACAATCATCGCTTCCCATCACACTAGTAAGTACAGTGTAACCTCACTATAACGAGGTTGGATATAGTGAGATATAGTCTGTATCTGGTATAATAAGGTAATTTTTCACATCCCATTCCTTTTAAATTCTTTTCCTGGGGTCTGTTTCATAAAGACTGAGCATAAGTTGCAATCAATTGCAAATTCTGTTTCATAAACAACTTTGCGATTGATCGCAAGTAACACTCCATCTACTGAGAGTTGCGCTTGATTTTTCTCGAAATCAAGCGTGTCTTTATGAAACAGGACTTATGCTCAGTATTGATCTTCCACTCGATTCAACTAGTTACCCTCAATCAATCGAGCGTAAGATCAATTGCAACTCTTTATGAAACAGGCCCCTGATATAACAACTTACAAGATACCCCACAAAACACAGAAATTTCAGTGAACCGAAGCAACTCGTTATAACAAGGTTCCTTGTACAGCTCTTTACGGTTACTGTCCATTATCATAGTTTTGCTTTTAAATCTTGTACTTACCATCAGTGGCTGCAAACAGCTCATAAAGAGCTTGGGCAAGAACGTTCACAACAAACGCATGTGAAGACTTTCTCTGCCAGTGAAAGTGGGAAAGAGCCTTGGCGACCACCTCATCATCACCTGTCAGAATTCAGGAGAAAAAGGATGAATGTAAATGCAAACAGCTGTTTCAGCGCACTGTCAAATTTCTTTCATTATGTACTACTGATTACGCCATATATTTTGCAAGGTTTTTATCTTTGTGAATTTTGCGAGTCAGGTGCTATATGCAAAATTAAAGACACATGAAAGTATTGACTCTGATCAAGCTATAAATGTGACGTACGCGTATACATTTCTCCATTCGGTACAGGACTCCACGATCGTGAATTTAACCACCTGCGAAATCGGGAACTTCCAATTCGTGAAAAATCTAGACTCGCTAAATATATGGCGTATAAAGTAATAGTAAATGGACCAGTCTTTTGAGATAGATGACCGCTGTTGAAGTGCGACTATAATAAACTAGAAATGTTGCTATGGCAACTGGTATGCCTCCACCATATTGCATTATTCTCCCAATAGCTCAGCAGTACATATTGTCAATGTGAGACCACAATGTCACATGACACAGTCCTATGAAACATTGCATCTCATCTCACATCAAAATATGGATGAAATCCCTCTTTAATGTATGGTTAAATCGATTATTCTAATTGAAGAAAGCCCAAGTAAGACTCTGTATGATCATATAGAGTGACAATTTGTCTATTCAATAGACTCAAGAGGAAAAAGAAGACTGAGACATCCTACCAAGATTAGGAATGGTCTTGAAGAGTTCCCGCCAGATCTTGACATCGTTCAGTGCCACACTCATTCCTCCTCCCGTCAGCGGATGCCTCATGTTGTATGCGTCGCCTAGCAACAGGGCTCCCCGCTTCTCCACCGGTGCTGGTGGGAGGAAGCTGTTGGGCATGCTGCGGATGCGGCCGTTTTGGATGGAATCAGCAAAAGGTTCTTGTATATGCTCTGCAATGACAAAAGATATCACAACATGTCGAGTACTGCGACCTTCAGTACCATCACTGCATAACATTTCTAGAGGGCCATCACTCTCATCAAAGTTTCAATTTGTGATACATGATTGTTTCCTTTAAAACTGATCTTCCATGTATGCTACAAATACAGTAGACTGTCCACAATACATGTGTTTGTTTACTTATTTTCATTTCCCATCTGACAAGATAGCTTGATAGCCCATAATTGATTCAGCTACACTAGCTGATCTTCCATGGGGACCAATTTTATATACCTGGGGGGAAGGGGGGCACTTCAGAGGGTTATGCGCGCTGCTCTTTGCGATGAATGAATGAAGCGGGATCTTTAACATGCGTGGGTTGTGACTCTCTCACACTATATGGGACCTCCATTTTATTTGTCCTATCCAAGGGTCAGAGTGTTTTGCCTTACTAGAGGGGATGGCATGATAACACACAACGTTGCTCAGGTACGATTCACTTAGATTGGAACCAAAGCCCGAACCTGTACCATTTGACTAAAAGGCAAATATGCTACCCACTGATCCATCCCATCGCATATTGAGATTGCTGCACATTGACATTGCTCATCACTGCACCATACATTGTATATCTTTGGATCATACTCCTAATTATGGCCATAATTTCTCTTTTTGCTCCACATATTCTATTCTATTTTATCGCACCTGTCTTGAAATTTATTTCATCGTGCTTATGAGGTTCTGAGAGATGATACTCGGTCTTTGAAAGTTCACTTACTCGGCAGCTGTGGATGGATGCTGTCCATCATGTATTCCTTGATGTCCTTTGGCATGCCTCCCCGGACATCCACCAGCACCCGGGTATCCTCCGACGAGATCTGGTAGATGAGGACCGGGGAGGGATGGGCCAGGACCAGCTCGGCATGGTTGCTGGTGAACTGGGGACAGTTGTGCATGAGGGTCCCGACAAAGTGGGAAGAGACTTGAGGTGCGGCCGTGGTCAGCTGCTTCCGGAACTTGGAGAAGCACCCGTCGGCAATGATCGTGAGGGATGCTCGGATCTCCTGTTGTGATAAACCAAGAGTAAAATGACAGGAGTAAGAACTGTTATAATAATGTGAGCAGTCAGCATTATATTCCTAAAGGCTCCAATGCACAATATTTTACATACACCATCAATTCAATAAACAAATGACTTAAAAGACTGAATAAATGATTACACATTTATTCAGTCAAATACATGAATACAAAAATTCAAGTCAAGAGATTTTATAAGAATACACAAATCAATAAGCAAAGCATATACACCAAGAAATACAGTACTTTGACATGAGATTTACTCAACAATAAACTTTCAAATATGTCTTTTATTTCAACAATTATGTTCTAGTTTCAATGAAGCTAGGACACAACAGATAAAATACAGATCTCTTTTCTTTTCTTTTCAAGAGACAAGCAACTGTATGATCAATTGTATATCAATGGTATTCAGATGATGAAACCAAATTGATTTCTTTAACAAATCCACAGAAATATATCTTCACAATCTTTTGTGAGGACTTGGATACACCCGATGTAAAGGTTATGATTTGAGAATGAAAATCATTTTAACCCACTGAGGACGGACTAATTTAGCTACAACACGCATTTCCTGTAGACACCTGCCAGAGTATACTAGGGACTCGTCCTCAATGGGTTAAGGTACAATACTGTATTTTATTGTGACAAATGACTCACTGACATCGAAACTGTTTATAGATCTCTATTGATGTCTGATTAAGGTAATAATACATTAATACTGATATGATGACAACATTAATTTTCGTAAAAGTGACATTTGCAAAGAGATATTTTCCTTTCTTTCAGCAAAGTACTAACTTTAATTTGTACGCAAAAGACAGAGGAGGAAACTTCATTCCTGCATATTATTTGCATATCAAATGGAACATCAACAAATATTCAATAACTTGCCTTGACATCCTGGGTCCCTTTTAGTTTATAGCTCACACCAACAACTCGATCATTTTCTTCCAGGACCTTTGTTGCCGTACCTTCAATGTATGTCACCCTGAAGAGACAAAAATTGATGAGTGATAATCAAACACATTTAAACAGACTGTATATATACAATAGCACACATAAATTTGTGTTCTTTAATACTTTTTGTTTTGTTATAAATCATACTTTGCTCAAAATCCATATCAATCTTTACTCTGCCATGTTATAAGAGTCTCCATCAAGCGCTATTGTGTAATTATAATCGGACTTCAGAAGCTGAAGAAAAATCAATGCAGCAAAAGAAAAACAAACAAACAATGTGTTTGGAATGGTAGTGGGTGTCATGGTCGGGTGCTTTACATGTAGCTCGATGTTCTTGCGCCTACCAAAGCCTTGTAAAATACCATAGTAAAGGATTTACAAAGAGTTTGACAAAACTGTCATCCATAATGTTATTACTTTATTAGGCCACCGGCATACTGTACAGCCTTCCTTGTAGTTCTGGCACTTTCAAATTCAGCAATACATTACTTTACTTTCTCCCTTTGAATAATATTGACATTCAATTTCTGTCGCCAATTTTGCTGACTAAATTCCAAGACATACTGAAATGTACAATATTATACCTTTCTTCTGCCATGGCAGCCTTTCGTAGTCCCATGACAAATCTGCCGTGGTGGAATGACCGTCCAGTGATGGGTTCTCCTGACGCACCATCCTCTGGGTAGGGGACAGTGACCTGTGACCCAGACTTCATGTCATGGATGACGTAACCTTTGACCCAGTGCTCGTCGAGATGCTCCACACAGCCTGCGATGAAGAAGAGGTGGAAGGAGGGATTCATTTACAATGTATCTGAAATAAGCTGTATGCATTATGGAAAAAAGACAGGCATTTTCAAACTTTCTTCTTGTATGACTGGTTTGCATTAATATTTTGAGGTATACAAGTAGTCTGTCCTATTTGGGATTACTGACACTGTGTATCTACACTGTTTGAATATAATTATTCTTTCCAGGATTTTCCTACAAATACATAATCTACATTCTGTGTATGTCTCTGGACAACAGGCACAAGATGATGACATGCCATTAATTCATTCATTTATTTTGGTCAGAAGATCACACTTATTGAAATAAAATGTAGGCTTTATGGCACAGAAAAACTATCGTTGGTTGAGAAAGATCACAACACAATCAAGCTTTAACCAAACCTGATATGTTTGACTGACTCAAGCTTTTGCCCATTCACTGTGGACTTTCTCAAGCCAAAATGATTCCTTTTCACCTGCTGCGCATGCTGCCTGTCCAGTGCTGCTTTGGGCTCATTGGGGCATAGACATAGGGGACAATGTGTATCCAGAATCCTTTATTCAAAGCAGGATTAGTCATCCTGGAATGTCAAAGAAACAGTCTGAATCAGTAAGACTAATCATGCTTTGAATACGTACTCCTATCAGTAGGTAGGATACACATCAATTGTTATCTACATAATGTATAGGTCTATGCTACAGTGATCACAAAGCATCTCCAGACAGGAAACTAAGGTATGAAGGAATCAGTCCCATTGAGCTTCTCTACAATAGTGCACAAAAGCTAGTCAGTCAAATCACCATGTGGGAGCCCTCCGTGGTCAAATATAACATATAACGGTTGGTTGAAGCTTAGTTTGTTGTCTGTATTTTATCTATTCCTGACTTTACAATGATTACGCAAACTGAGGATTTACACAATTTGAAGTCACCATCAGGATATTTAAGATAACATCAGGAAAAGATGTGAAGTGAATATATTGGAACAAAACATAATAACTAGTTGGTTGTTGAAGGGGTGAGTGGTATGTTTACAATTGTCTTGAGAGTTCTAAGAAACTATGTGTGTGTGTGTGTGTGTGTGTGTGTGTGTGTGTGTGTGTGTGTGTGTGTATGTGTGTGTTTACATACATATCTATATATATCTATATTTATTTTTTTTTTCAGTTGCTGATTTCATTTCATTTGCTTGTTTTCTCTTGTAAATTCTCACATGTCAAATGTGTTAATTGCATATGCTGAAGGCATGTGTATTTACTTAAGGATGAGTCAATGAGCACCGGTTAGCATAATGTAAACAGTACTGACATTGACTGTAACAACATGTAGATAAGAAAATGAGGTTGTGGCATACGTGGATAGATATAAAGATGGATAAAAAGATAGATAAAGATGGATAGATGGATAAAAAGATAGATCTAGATATGAAGATGAATATATGAATAAACCAACAGAAAGATAAACAGACAGACAGACAGGTAGAGGACAATGACACAAGGGCTGTCTGGATAAGTACCTCTCCAAAGAACACACTATTTACATAAGTTTATCGTTGAACTACTTCTCTAAGGTTGATGACTTCCAACAGCACAGGTTTATCAAAGGCAAAGGGAACTATGACCATATTTGATTCCTGTTCCTTATCTTGAAGTCTGCTACTTGACTGACAACAGTATCTGGATGTCAAGGCCAACCCGTTTACATGGCCTCAGTTGACTCCCTGTGAATCAGCTACCCATTTCCCTTTCATATAACCATGCGATACTTGCCACATCTCATATAATATTAACCCGTTTGAGGACGGGCTGATTTTGCTACAACACACATTTCCCATAGACACCTGCCCGAGTATACTCAGGACTCGTCCTCAACGGGTTAAAACATCTTGGGTTTAAGTGGGACTTTTCCTTTAAGCAGGAGAGGTCCCAAAAATGTACTTATCATCTACCTCAATACTATGTGTAATTACATGTACACCTACCTTATAGGTGATACTGCATACTTATTTATAAACTCTTCAGTTTACTTTATCTCTGCTTTCTTTACCCAAAAAAAAAAAGGAAAAAAAAATAAACAATTAACTATGATGTAGTAAACAAATACCATCAATGGTACACTATAGCTGTACTGGAAATAAACTGCCCAGCCAATATTAACAATAAAAGAAAAGGAGCAATATCATTAATTATGCCTACCATGTATTCAAAGCAAATTATTGTCTTGGTATAGGAGTTTATTGATAAAGCTCCTGCAATTGGGAGCTCGTCAGACTCATTATTTCCATGGAGGAGCTCAAGAAAGCACCATTACATATATGGTAGCTTAAAACAAATGAAATATATCATTATTGGTACAAGACAAGCACACCAGTGTAGACCTGTCGACTGGCGGATGGAGAAGCTTGAAGGGACCAGGGGGCCCTTATCATACCTTGCAGGCCCAGTGCCGACAGAGCCCTGTATCCGCCTGGCTGAAGTAGTTCCCCGACGATTCGATCAGGCTCCTTGAGGTCTCTCTCAATCACTGTCACCTTGCGCCCATCTCTCCCCAGAACCGCTGCCATGGCCGAGCCCAGGATCCCCGACCCAATGATGAGCACCTCAGTGTCAGGTGACTGAGATGAGGTCACATGACTGGCAGTGGGAAACTGTCTCCTCTATATATAACAAAGAGGCATAAACATTATGCATGGCTCATTGAATACAAGACATAAGACACAGAATAGATGGAGATTATAATGTACAACATTGCATCCTGGAATGTAAACCTTACATGTAAGACAGGGTATAAAATTTATTTGGTTTAAAGGGACATTTCCAAAGTTCCAAACTTTGTTCAATACATTTTGTACAAGGAATGCAAGATCAAGAACTCCAAATTCATGAGGTTTGCCAGTAGATGAAATTTGGGTGATGTTCTTATCATATCAGATAGTAAGCAACGTGCATTTGGAGGGTGTACATTTGATGTATTAGGGAACATAATTCATCACATTGTAACAGATGGACACAATAACAAGAACTTTTTATGAAATTTGTGAGCATCAAATTACACATAAACTAAAAGCAAAGTAAACAATTTCTCCACAGTGTCAAATTACAAATACTTTTTGCCACAAAAACTGTTTAAAAGATCTAGCTGAAGTTGCCTGCAGTAATATCATTAGTTGATGTAGATGAACAGCACTACTTCCTTTCTTTTTCTTTCTTTCATTTTTTTTAACACTCTAACAGGTACAAAAGAACAGTGAGCGAAACAATAATGGAAACAGCTTGTTCAGCCATTTTTACCTAATTCTATATTGAGCATTTAGAGCAACTTCATATTTGCTGAAATTTCTTCTTGAAAAGGGACCGGTCACCAGGGTACTCACCGAAGATGAGGGTTTGCCCAGAACGAGGTAGAGAAGAAAGCCAAAGATAGCCGATACTCCAAGGGGATACAAAAGTCCCTCAGGGAGGACAGTCAACATGGATTCTGAAGATGCCATCACTTACTTGTAATTTTCTTGCTCAGGTCTGCAGGAAAAACACAAACCGAAGAGTATAGACATATGCATTATAGATGTGTTACACAGAATCAACACTTGGTATAGAAACCCTACGATATAGACTACAGAGACTGTGCTATGATGTTGTGCATTGCTTTTGACGTTATGTAATGGTGTTATGGGCACTTAGACTTGGAGCAAGAAACATATGCACCCCCCACCCCCTTGTCTTTGACGGGCTGGTATTTTACGTACAGATGCAGATTTTACACAAGGTCTCTATTATTTGTCCAGAGGAGAACCTAATTATTTGGTGCAAATTGTGAAACATAAATAAACATACAGCAACTTACAGCTGTAAGTGACCAATCATTGTGTGAAGGGGCATTGCTGGGCTCTATAAAATCTGTTAACAACACACCTGTTGTGAGATTTTGCGGTAAACAAATTCAAAGTTGCTATCACAATGGCTAAAGATCACTAAGTTTAACATCACAATCTTTAAGATTTTCAGTAGACATTCTATCTAGACATCAGATCTATTCTTAACAGTAGCAGGTTAGATGATAGATCTAGTACAGTTCTAAGGTTAGTTACTTTGATAGCAATTTGTGAATAAAATGGTTGGGTCATTGACTCAAAGACACTTTCAAGTTACGTAGACAGACAGATCCGTATGTCCGTAGAAGTCTCTTATTTTTTTTTTTAATGTTATCTTAAGTTACATTGCTTTATTGACTGAAAGATCGGTCACATCTTCATGAGTAATTAGACATATGTAGGCTTTTTGATATAATCTGCTTTACTGGTTTTACAATTTTTTTTCCATTGATTAATGCTGAGCTACATCTTAGTTAAGCACTGGATATCTTATAAGTCATTGCCTTTATTTCACTCTCTTTACTCTTATCCCTGTAACTGTGTGTCCAAGTCCAGGTTAATTTTTTTCCCCCATTATTAAATCCCTCATTCTGTTTAAGTACATTTTTAAAAATATTTTTAACATCCGTTAGTGTGCTGCCCCCCCCCCCCCACACACACACACAATTATCATTTCATTTCCGCATACTGTATGTATATATTGTACATATTTTTCAGGCTGAAATTTTCAGTCTTGTGTACCTGGTGGCTTTTTATTTTGTAAATAGGAGTTTCTGCAATTTACAAGTTTTGCTTCTCAGCAGGTCTCCTATCTTTTTCACCTGATGTATATGTTAACTCTTTTTAGCTATCTGTCATGTTTGTCTAATCATTGATTTCTTGTCTTTGCCCAATATTACAATTTCTGTAATTTGTTTTCTTGGCGGAATTGAACAAATAAAATTGAATTGAATTGAATTGAATTGTATCTGGTTGTCGGGATGTTCCGCGGAGACTGCGTCTGGCTTCACAGATCCCCTCCTATAGACTCTACCACCAGATACAGTGACAGTGTCTACGGAGGAGAGTGATAACGTCAATGAAAATAAGACTCTTCCAAACAGACAGATCTTTCTGTCTAATTGCTTTACAGAACTGACGGAATCCAGTTTCCCATAATTGCCCAATTAATCACATAAAAATACAACTAACAGTTAGACATTTCTAGTTTTCTAGACTCTATTTTACACAAATGAAAAAGACAGGGCAGGGCAGCTCACCAACGCCAACGGCCAACTTGACCAACAACAGCTTACACAGGGCAACACCTAACGTTAGGGCCTTTAACCAGACTTCTATTAATTCTAACTTTAAGTTAATGATTTGACATTTGTCATTTGAGTAGACTTCTAACATTTAAATGTCACCCAGCCTAGCAATTTACAAACGGTACTCGTTAGTAACTTACAGACATAGAATCTAGATGATGCTAAAATACATTTCCAACGTTTAACCTTGTTGAAGTTAGGAATGAAAGTTAGCACATCCCCGCTCGGTCCCGACGATACAGACTGATCTTTCGGTCACAGTAGAATTACGTTTTAGGCTAGAGATGGTTTGAAATCCAACAATTTGAATGCTAAGGATAAAGGTGCTGACCTTTGAGACGCGTGAGGAAAATGCATTTCCCTTCTCCTTGAAAAGATCTCCAATGAACACTCCTTAGTTGTTCCCAAACCACATCCCAATCGTTCAGTCGCCACAACAAATCACCCGTATGGTGGGTTGGCATACCGCGGACGGACCGGCTTGCTTCTCGCCGGTGGATCTGTCAACCTGCTGCATGAACTGGCGGACATTCACTGATCACACGTACATTGAGTGGCGTGTTGAGAAAGTGCCGACCTTTGACACAAGAGCCTGAATAAACAGATGCAGAGCCTCGCAGGGTATCGCGCGATGCCCGGGACGTTTCGTAACTTACATGCAACTCGGCGTCAAAATGTTCGGCTGTACAAATCGGCTCCCTTGACTGGCATACTACTAGTATTTTGGTATAGGCCCCTAATTGTTTCTGTTCCTATATATAGTCTGTTTGTTTGTCTGTTTGTCTGCGTCTGTCTGTCAATTTGCTTGCTTGCTTATTTGTTTGTTTTTATAGTTTAAATTACTAATTAGAATGTGTGGAATAAAACAAATCTGATAAATGTTATACCTGTAAGTGTGCTTGAGTGGATAAAGCCAGATTGGAATATATGAGTCATATACCACAGGATTGTTTGTTTATATGTAAACACTCCTACATTATTTTTGTTCGTTGGTTTTTCAACCAGCATGCATTTTGCCTCTAATCCACCCGTCCAGTAGTGATAACCCAAAATTTGTCATTCTTCTTTTATACGTCAGTCCGTCTGTTCGGAGGAGTTTTCGTAACATTTTGACTTAGATCTTTCTTTAGTGCATGCATCAGCACAGTGGCGGATGGGGCGGGGGGGGGGGGGGGGGGGGGGGTCCGGAGGAGGGGGGACGGTACGTGTTCCTTCTTTCTTTTTCTTTTTTAATTGATTTAACCCCCCCCCCCGCTTAATTTTTCGTTCAGTGTTGTTGATGTTTTCAAATGAGAGCAAAAAAAAATGTGATGAACTTTTTTTCTTTTCGGTTTTGTTTTGTTTTGTTTTGTTTTGTTTTGTTTTGTTTTGTTTTGTTTTGTTTTGTTTTGTTTTGTTTTGTTTTGTTTTGTTTTGTTTTGCTTTGCTTTTTCAGTCAATAGTGGGAGAGAAATGACACCCAAAAATATGAAGATAGGTTTTATGTGCTTGTCTGTCTGTTTGTTTGTTTTATTAGTTTCCAAAACTAACCTCCGCCCTTTGGTACTGAAAGCAATAGATCTGTCCCTGCATATATTGTAGGTGCGGATGGCCTTGTAAGTAGCCTACATGATTTTCTAGAACTAGTCAACAATATTGATCACTTAGAATAATAAGTCTTCTGTTTGCCTATATCTACTCTCTAAAAAAATCGAGCGAAAATATTCACTTTTCAAAAAGGAGTGAATTTAGAGTGAAATTGGAGTGAATTTTGAGTGAAAATGTTCATTTTCACTCGTTTTAGAGTGACCTCAGGGATCACTCCAAAATCTTCGAGTGATCCTTGAGGTCACTCCAAAATGAGTGAAAAATGAGCATTTTCACTTAAATTTCACACTCCAATTTCACTCTAAATTCACTCTTTTTTTAATTCACTCCTTTAAGAGTGAATACTTTCACTCGATTTTTTTTTAGAGAGTAATATGCGGTATTTGACCCTCCCCGAACCTCAAAATCAACAACTAATCCGACCAACAAACAGTACCTAGACATGTATATACGTAAAGCATGCAAGTACAATAAATACCGTTGTTTACACAACAGTAAAGCTGTCTGTCGCCGCGCTCCATTGTAATAATTGTGTTTACGGAGGATATTTATTATAATATATGGAGAGTTAGTTCGCAAAAACCGATAAGTCCATTTGCCAAATGGAGATATTTGCGATTAAAGGTCAAGAAAGATCAATAGAATAATAAGAAAAATTTTGCTTCTTTTGACCATAACTTCAAAAATGTACCTTTATAATTATGTAGTGACCAATGTGATCATTTAAAAGGTATTATTTTGTACTTTATGACAGAGACCGTACTTAAAAATCTTCAAAAATGGACAAACTCTTCACATGCAGTGGCCAATCCATAGTACATATACTCATCCAAGAGTAGCGTCTCTACAAAGTAAACGACAAATGTACATGTAATCAACTATTGAGGTATCCAGAATTTTTTATACTCTTTTACGTACAATTATTCTTATAAGAATCCTTCTTATGTTATTCTACGGTTTGTATATTCTTAATTTGGCAAAGTTTAATAAAGAAGGCCTTGATATTGAACGCGCGTTCATATAATAATGGACACGAACTCTAGAACCCCATAAAAGTGAGTACCACGATAAGAGAAAGTACTTGAATAGGAAGGATAACTCTTGTTGTTTTAAGCCCCTTATTTTCTTTTTGACTCTATAATGTAGGGAATGCCTATCAGAGACAATAGGCCCTACTCATTCACAGGCAATCGTTTTTTAAATCCGTCAAGTGAGAGAGACATTCCATCTAGATCCCTTCAAGTTCAAGTTCAAGCTGATTTATTTCACTTCCAACAAACAAATAATTAGAAATACAATGAAACACTCGTATACACAGACGTCAGGAAATCAGTACCACAATGCGATAAACAGAATAACATTGTAAAAGAGATATAAATGAATTATCAACAGAGATACAAATAACTATTACGTCACTGTGGTAAATGCATAAACAATATTGCTGGAAATGGAGGGGACTGCTAAAAAGCAGGGCTTGTAGAATGCACTCCCCTCATAGAGCAAAAATATAATTATAGAAAAAAAAACCACGATTTTCCCTAAGCGGTAGTAAAAAAAAGAGTAGGCGTCAAGCAATCAAACAACTTCACTTTGAATTACTTTCTTGCGTCAGTTAAGTTTCATGATATACACCTTGAACACTAAGATATATGATTATTATACGATAGACGCATTTCATTAGTGATCTATTCTTTTGTCCGAATGATACGATACGAAAGGGAAGTCACCAGAGGTTAATCAACCGGTGTTCCAGCTGCTGATCCATTCAGTTCAGGGCAGCATCACTTTTTTATTTACTTTTATTATAGTATCCTTTTTTTAGAGGGGAGGGGGGCAAGTTAATTCTATATGAACCCTCCACGTGGAAACTCTTGAAGGTGACAGTTTTCCACGGTGTGAGTAATATTATACTCCATGCGATTAATATGAAGTTTCTAAAGACAAACACACTCAGGCAAATAAACACACCTTGATCAAAAAGAAAAAGAGGGCAAAGAAAAATCGAACTCTATTTACTATATGATTGCAATGTCCAGAGTGACAACACATGAGAAGTTTGACTAAAAAAAAAGAAGAAAAACTATGATAATTTCTAAAATCATTGAAGAGGGATGAGAAAAATGTTTTTGATTCTAAATACTACACTCGCAACATGGCAAAAGAAATGATCTTAAGATAATCATGAAAATTACGGCGGACGCTTTTTCTTATTTTCTTTGTTTTTCAGCATCATCAATTTCAAATATCTCAGATTGATAAAATGATCATATCGGTAATTGCATTTACAAAATAATCTACTCGTCACTTTCAGCATTTTTGTTGTTGTTGTTATATCCATGAAATACAACTTAGAAACTTACAGGATAGATGCGTGGAAGAGGAATCAAATGAACGAAACATGCACAGGCACATACAAATAAATGAAAAGATTATTACGGTAGATAAAGAACTCAATTAAGAAGAAAAGGAGTGATCTTTTATTTTCACTGAATGAATACAATGTGATTTCCACCTGCATGGGGTTCATCCTTCCCCCCTCTCTCTCATTGCGTTTTGTATAATTATCTAACCATAATTAAGCTCAACATTTGTATTTTGTTTATCTGAATTTGTGGACCCCTTTGTATAAGCTTAATTTTACAATCGCCCATCACATAACTACAGGGGAAGTGAGCGATTGGATTAGAAATTGAGTAAAAAACAAAACAAAACAAAACACATTCATTCATTTACACATTCACTGCATTGCCGTCTACTAAGGTGGCATATACAATACATGGATTTGACAAAATATAACAAATATATGGATATCATGACAAGTGACCTTTAAAAGGTTTATTAATCTGAAAATGAAATAAGCTTCGTTAATCCGAAAATGAAAAGATATAATATACCTACCATTTTTAAAAACTTCCGGATTAACAAACCTTTGGAATAATGAACTGTAACCCTAAAATCTTATCAATGTGGACCTACTCTTGCAAAAAAAAGTATCATATTTCAAATGATGAAAACCTGTAAAACTTTTTAAAACCATTTTGAGTTTCTTCGTTGTTTAATGATTAGATAAAGTAATTATTAAAAAACGTTATTTTCATGAACGAATGAGAAAGGATTTCATTAAATGAACGGATTAAAATGTGGAAGAACCCGCACCATAATTGCTATTTGTTTATTCAGTTTAAAAAAAAAAAATGGGTGAGGGGAGGGGGAGGGTGGCGTTTTCCAGAAAGTCGAGATTGTCTGTGTGAACTATAACAAACCTTTTTCTGGTATAAAATTTAATCCACGACAATGGAAAATCTAGCGACGAAGGAATCAATGCTGGAGTGAGAGCCCCCCCCCCCCCCATCACACACACACACACACACACACACACACACACACACACACACACACACACACACACATACACACACACACACACACACACACACACACACACACACACACACACACACAGGGAACAAATGATATAAAATGTGGTGTTGTTTGTTTTCTAAATTGGCCTATAGGTCCGTCCCCGTCACACAGCTGCACCCCGCTGCACCCCGCAGCTGTATGTTGGCATTATCAACAGCGCCCTCTGCCATCAAAGTCTTCAGATTCTAAAGAAACAAAGCAGTTTGTCAGTATAATCGTTAAAAAGATATCATTTGCATTTTGTGTACTGTGGGAGGAAAAAACGGAAGAAGATAAAAATGCAAAAAGAAACAAAAGGTACGCCTGTAAAATGCTTAGAAAAACAGAAAATATCCGTTACTCAGTAAACCATTTCAAGGAATAAAGTTTCATAACTTTGATTTTGTTCTCCCATGGTTGCTTGATATGGTGTATAGGCCTATCAACATTTATTTGTTAAGTATACTAAGTACACTGTACTAAAATACACACACACAAACACATAAACGCGGCACAAACATTTGACTTATTGTCTTCTAATAATTTGTTGCTAGAACAGGAGGAGATTCTTGCAATTGATGCAGATCTTATACCGCAAATCTTTTCACGAAGTCGTACACACTGACGCTGGCACCATGCAGGAGGCATATGAAAGTAGAGCACCACATGCCATGAAGAGTACTGTTATTGTCAGTATGTTGGCTAAAAGTGTGCGATAGCAGAGCTACCAAGTCTCACGCATTTTGCGTGAGACTCAAGCATTTAGGGTCTGTCTCACGATCTCACGCATGGCACCCATTTTTCTCACGCATTTGGCGAAGTCTGCAACTTGAGCCTATATTTGGATATGGAGCATAGCTCAAAAGATTAAAGTGATACAGCTGTAGTTGCAATTGAGGGTATATTTCCCTTACGTCTTTCAAAATAAGTAGGGCTAAAAATTGAAAAAGCTCCCTACCGTGGGAGGCCACAGGGGGAAAAACCCCTCCTAAACCCTCGCTTGCGCGCACATTCGCGCGCGGAGATGCCGAGCGATGCAGAGTCATGAAAATCTCACTCATAAAAATTTTTTGAACTTGGCATCCCTGCGATAGCCAACAGCTGACTATGATCTAATAAAATGCCTAGAGCAGCGTTGATAATGATACTCTCGTTGTTGTAAATCTGTCACTGCCATTGGCTTCCTGAATGTATACAATGATGGAGCCAAATATAACTCTCATATAACATGATTTCATAGGTCCAAACTATATTTCCTTATTACATGTGTATTTCCTTAGTTTTGTCACCCATATTGTGAGAACCCTGATAAAATGTGAAAAGTTTGTTCGCAAAAACCGATAAGTCCATATCTGCCAAATGGAGATATTTGCGATTAAAGGTCAAGAAAAATAAAGAGAATAATAATTTTTTTTTTTGCTTCTTTTGACCATAACTTCAAAAATGTACCTTTATATGTAGTGACCAATATATCATTTAAAAGGTATCATTTTGTACTTTTTGACAGAGACCATACTTCAAAATCTTCAGAAATGGACTTATTGGTTTTTGCGAACAAACTCTTCATGTATAACATGGTAACTTTGAGGGTCCCATTCTGTTCCTTTTCATTCTTTTGTTTTAATCTCAAATATAACATGATACCCAATATAGAGATTAACAAGGGAGTTTCAGTGGTCCAAAGCAGTTTGTTAAAGGTTCCCTGGTAAAAATACTAATGTTTAATTGGTTATGTGGGGATTGCAAATTTGTGGCGACACATTTGCTCCTGCGACAATTGCTATAATGTTACTTTTTTCCCCCAAGGACTTTACAGGGTTAGGGTTGTGATAGGGTTTTAGGTTTAGTTTGATGTGAGGATTAGGACTAGGGCCAGGGTTATGTTTGTGGGGGTGGGTAGAATTTGTTTGGCATAGCATGCAAATATTTCATGGGATCAATGCAAAATATGCAAATGAAGAGTTTGTTCGCAAAAACCGATAAGTCCATTTTTGAAGATTTTGAAGTACGATCTCTGTCATATAGTACAAAATAATACCTTTTCAATGATATATTGGTCACTACATATAAAGGTACATTTTTGAAGTTATGGTAAAAAAACCCAAAAATTTTCTTATTATTCTCTTTATTTTTCTCGACCTTTAATCGCAAATATCTCCATTTGGCAAATATGGACTTATCGGTTTTTGCAAACAAACTCTTCAAATGCAAATGTCAGCAAACCGCAAATTACAAGCCAATCTTGCAGTCCCTTCCTTTTCCAACAACTTTTCTTTGACATAATTACATGTCTGTACAGTAATGTCACAATATATGATTGTATTTCCTTAACAAATATTTTCCTTTATCATAATTATGTTATGAGCTGGATTGATTTCATATGATTATGTATGTAAATGCTTTACTGTAATTATATTCTTGTTGGGAATGAAATAAATGAAATGAAATGAAATGTCAATGGGGTTTCAGCAATACAATAGTCTTGAGAATGTAAATATTAAGTGTGTAGCTTAAAAAGCTTGATGTGTCAAAACATGATACAACTGAAAAGAATAAAAAAGGCTTGCACACACTGCTGAATGCTTGTTTGAAATCAGGGCTTTATTGAAGAACCATAAAACATACCATTCCTAATTTCAAAGATACTCACAGTAACTTTAAAGGGTAGAATCTTGCTAATCTTCACAAACACATGTAGTACCAGCACAACATTGGAATACCATTAAATGATTTCTCTTCACAGTATAATGATTGGAATTTGCACGTCATCAATGAATACTGATATACACTACTGTGCAGCACAATGTTATTGTATAACAATACTGCAATTGAGGCTAGAGGAATGGCCTACCTCCTGTACCTGCCAACTAATCCTGCTGAAAAACATCTGACAAACATTTGCATGTCTCAGTACCGTATGTCCAAAAAAAATTACAACAGGACCCTTCACAATGATAACTTTAAAAATGAAGAGTTTGTTCGCAAAAACCGATAAGTCCATTTTTAAAGATTTTGAACTACGGTCTCTGTCATAAAGTACAACATAATACCTTTTAAATGATATATTGGTCACTACATATAAAGGTACATTTTTGAAGCTATGGTCAAAAGAAGCAAAAATTTTCTTATTATTCTCTTTATTTTTCTTGACCTTTAATTGCAAATATCTCCATTTGGCAAATATGGACTTATCGGTTTTTGCGAACAAACTCTTCAAATAGTGAATCAATCCAAATACAATTCCAGGGTATGAAACTACAAGTCATTGCCCACATCTTGCACAAAACCCCAGTCAATTTGCTTCAGTGGTCAAAGAGAAATGAGGAATTTTGTAGAGGATGTGAGGAATCTCTTCCCTCGAAGTTCTGTCTATTGTTTTCACACAGTAATATGCAGTTTCAAGTACTAAACTTGGAAGAATCAGACTTATGACATGCTTTACAATAGTCCATATTTCTCTGTGACCGCTTAACCAAATTGAATGGGGTTTTCTGCAAAATGGAGCTAAGATGTTATATTTTAAGACCCTGAAGTAGCATTTGGACAATTAAATCAGATTGGGTGTTATCAATGCGAAAATCCGATTGTAATTTTTTTGGGGGACATACTGTACTATACATTGTCTCTGAAACACTCACCAGAGTATATACATTTGAAAAGATCTAAAACACTGCACATAAAACCTACTTTATGCGTAGATATTGACTGAGAGAGAGAGAGAATAAAAATGTATACACATAGTCAACCTCACCTTAATTGAATCCAAGGGAACTGGAGAAAACTGATCGACATACATGTACACGAATTTCAGCTTGGAATTAAAACAAGTTCATATCCATCCGCATTCAAATTTCTCTTTGACTAAGCCAATCTTTTGACGTGTGTGAGGTCAGTGTCGGCAGTTGACTGGATAATCTATAATATTATTCATTACACACATTCCCATCATTACTGAAGAAAATGACATCATTGAATTATCCTCTTTTGTAGTACATCCAATTTCCAGTCAGAGAAAAGGTCAATCAAAACTAACAGATAAAAGTTTAACCCCTCTGTTTTTGCTCTTGTTGATGCGATAATAATTTACATTTTACAGCTGTGCAGCTTAACAGCAATGGCACTAAAAGTAATCACTGCAATGTACACATGTTGATTACAATCTAACCCAACAGTAGAATCATCAAGCCAATGCCAACATACAGTATGTTTTAAAAACCCTGAATTCCACATGTCTCATTTCATTAAATCCGAATTTCACTTCCCTTTGTTTCAAGGGAAGAATACAATCAGTTAAAATGGACATACAAAATTGAAATCACAATTTGATGGCCTATTAAATTGCAGTTAAAACCTGTAGCTGACTTCAGATTCAAGTCGATTAATAGGTATTTAAATGCAGTAAGGTAGGACCCTCACTGACATACATTTCTACATCCACTTTGATAACGAAGCTCAGGAATATTCTCTCAAAAAGCATATACACAGCATTAAGTTATTTTCCATCTTAAGTCATTTCCTGAAGTAAAATGCCACAAAAATACTGTGTATTTCCCGCATTGATACTGAGAGACTGTAATCAAGTGATGTAAATTCAGCATTCTGTAATGTCATATGCCCTGAGTTTTGTATGTACCTGTCATAAGTGTGCACTATACTACAATGGACTACCACAACAAAATCAGCATATTTTTGAAAGCTAAAACTTCTGTGGATTACTCCTAATGCTCTTTTTTTTGTTTATTATAGATTCAGGATATCATCACTGAAAGGGAAAAATGAATGCATTATACTGAGAAATTGAAAACCCAATTACAAAAGCGTAAGACTATGAGCTTGTGACATTAACCCGTTGAGGACAGTTTGATTTTGCTACAACATGTATTTCCAACAGATACCTGTCAGAGTACACTCGGGACTCGTCCTCAATGGGTTAAAGGGGAAGGCTAGTAACTGATCAGTGGGAATCAGTGGAAATGTTGGGAGATGATTGTTCCAATCCTTATGGGATTCATTCAAGAGTTCATTGTATATCTATTATTGTGTGAAAATGATTTGCTTCAGAACGGTCTCATATTCAAGTAATGTGCAGTTTAATGCCCCGTCACTGTACAGGCATGCTAACCTGGAAACATTAAACTGCACATTACTTGAAGATGAGACCATTCTGAAGCAAATCATTTTCACACAATAATAGATATACAATGAACTCTTGAATGAATCCCATAAGGATTGGAACAATCATCTCCCAGCATTTCCACTGATTCCCACTGATCAGTTACCATCGTACTAGCCTTCCCCTTTAAGATAGCATATCTTTAGTGACAAGGTGTTTCACGAAGATTCTACATGTGAGTATACATTTTTGAAGTACTGATATTTGCTGATTGTGTACTGCGACAATGAGAAGACTTTGTCCTTTAGAACCTTAGGGCAGTATTCCCCACAGGAAAAGGTAACTTTTTTTTCTCCTTTTCTTTAACACCAGTTAGGTGCTAGGTTAAAAACCATGATAGGCTTCTGCATGGCATTGCATTGAGTTGCACATTTACAATGATCGTTAGGTAGCACCCTCAGCATACTTGTTTGTGTGTATGTGTGTGTGTAATTTCTAGAGGTAACATTGTTTCTTCAAAAACACAAATATTTCATACACTATATCATATGCCTTCCACAGCTGCAACATTGTATTCTTGACAAAACAAAACAAAACAACAAAACATGACATGGCAAAGTTTCATTCACTACCTTCTTGCATTCAATGATCTGGCATTCATTCAGGAATGATTTTAGGAAGTACTTACTACACATGTACACGTACATACAAACATTCACTCTATACATAAGTAAAAAGAGATAATTGCAAAGTTGAGTTAGAACACGAACAAAATGCAGGCATGGATGCCTTGTTGAAGAATGGATGCTCAAGTTATCTCTGGAATGATTTTTATTTTTATTATTATTTTTTTTACTGCTTCCAAAGTTGACAACTGCTTTCAAAGCCATAGGTTCACAAAAATTAACTCGAGCTTCACACACTTTTAAAACCTGGGCAGATAAAATTCTCAAATGGCATCAGTAAAACCGTTATTCTCGAATTATGCATGCTGTATTTAGAATGAGTCATAAGTTCAATGCAGCATTTTACCACAGGAAATTTACTGCTGCATGGATATGCGCATATATACCAACAGAACAGAGACCCCTCCCCCCCCCCACCAAAAAAAAAAAAAGAGGAGGGGAATGACTGATGCATAGCTCAACAATGTAACTATATTTCCCCATTCAATTTGCACAAAATACTCTTACATGGCAATCTGCTGATCAGATTGCAAAGATTCCATGACCAATATCATAATTGATACCAATCTTTAAGATTCTTTTTCACTCTCCATTGCATAACAATCACTGTATCCTTTCAGTTATTCTAAGTTTCCTTTAACCCATTGAGGACGAGTCCCGAGTACACTCGGGCAAGCGTCTATGGGAAATGCATGTTGTTGCAAAATCAAACCGTCCTCAATGGGTTAAATATTGATTTCAACATATGAAATTTCAAGTATTACACAGGGAGTAAACATCAATGAATGACTGAAATTCACATCGCACACGATTAATACTGCCCATCTAGCTTTTTCAGTGAGGGATGTACATGTATATTAAAGTAAAATCACACCTTCACCTTCATGTGTTTATGATCTCATTTTACAGTGGGGCTAAGTCCAGCACTCTATACAAGAACTCAAGGTACATATTGTATGTACTTGTAAACTCACCAAGAATCATTACACATAATCAACATGACAATTAGAGCAGAACAAAACATACCAATTCCTAAATCATACTTGGAAAAACACTCTGTACGTCTGACATACTCCATTGCATCAACAGTTATATTGGCATTCATTTCAAAGTACGAAGTCATACATACCATTTGCTAAAATATTATTCTAATATACATTGCATAAAGTACATTTATCACTAAACAAGTTATAAAAGATGTTGACAAAATAATCTTATATACTACATGTATATAATGTGTACGCCAAATATTTTGTGAGGTTTTTATTTCCGTGAATTTTGCAAGTCGGGTGCCATTCTTACTCCATGTACCCAAAACCAATAGTAGAGCGGGGGACAATGCTTTTGTGACGGCTGCACCGCGATTGTGGAACGATCTACCTCGGTTCGTCCGCATTTCCCCATCTCTTGATGTCTTCAAAAAGAATCTTACGGCTTTCCTTTTCAATGCTAATCCGTGAATGAATTTTGTTGTGAAGTGCTGCGAAACCAGTCATTGACTGTGTAAGGGCGCTATATAAATGATCTGATTGTATTGTATTGTATTCGCAACATTACCATAAAAACACACAAAAATATCAACTCTCATGCTGACATGAATGTGACGCCCACGCATACATTTCTCCATTCAGTACTGTACTCCACAATCGTGAATTTAACCATTCGCGAAATTGTCGGGAAATCCTCATTCGTGAAAAACTAGACTCGCTATAAAAAATATATGGCATATGCAGTACACAGGAGGATGGCATCTATGACAACGTATACAGGGAAACTTGTTGAATGAGGACCTAAAAACTATGATAATTACCTCATTATAAATCAGGTTTCTCACTACATGTATATCAAAGGACAAAAACAAAGACATATAAAGAGTTGGGACTGCAAAATTACCTTGTTAAATGAGTGTGGTGTTATATCCCCCCCCCCCCCTCTCTGTAACAAGGTTCTACTGTATTCCCTTTGTGTGACCTTGTATCACAAAATCTTGAAAAAGTCACAAATGTTGATATTGCAGCAAAACCCCCAAAATGTCTTTTGAGCCAAAACTCTGCTGATTTCGGGTATGGGGCATTTTCAGACAGAGTTACCCATTTCATTTATCCAAATTCAAAGTTTGGAAGCATTTACGTTGTGTGATTTTAACAATTTATCTAGACCCATTGTTCCGGGTTTCTAGTTGATTTTTCTCCAATTTCAACCAATAAGGTGGATGAAAATACACAGGCGACCTAACAGAAACTAAAAGATAAACACCTAATATGAAGCAACTTTGATACTTTGATATAATCATACTTACTACATAAAGTATGCAAACATGATTCTGCTTCACAAACAATCAAGGGTGACTGTGCACTTATGCAGATCTTTAGTAGAATTCCCTGAAGTTTATTTTTTTCCCCCATAATTCATCTTTGGAGGGAAAGGATCATTCAATTCTGGTGAGTTACAAATCATATCTTAATCTGAGAAACTCCTCTCTAAAACAAATTAGAGGTACTTCAAAGACTGCATCTGGCCTGGTGACTTTTCATGGATTTTGTGATGTAGTGTCACATACTATAGGCCTACACGTTAAAATACTATATGCATTTGCAGTACATTAATTTGAGTGTACTTCGCACTGGCTAGTGCAGAGACTCCAACCCCAAGCACCTTCTGATCTGGAGATTCTCCCGCCTGAAACCCCTAGCAAACGGGAAACTCCAACTTGCGCGAGCGCAAAGTCCCTTGTGGTCTAGGGTTCTAGAGGCTCTCTCGCGCTATTTAAGGCTTATTTTTCAACATAAAATGAAATTAAGTAAGAAATCATTTCAAGCGGGAGAATTAAATCTCAAGCGGGAGAACAGGAGATTCTGCAAAAATGGGCTTTCGGCAGGAGATCTCCCGTGGAAAGCGGGAGAGTTGGAGTCTCTGCTAGTGCATTGATATCTTTACAATTTTCCCTGTATATATTGAACAGGCTAAACCATGACCTTCATTAGTGATGCCTCCCCAGTACATGTATGTATGTAGTATATGTAGTATGTGTGTATGTGTGAAAGTGTCCTGGTTAGTAGATGTATTCATTTGAACGCATGTGTGTACTGGTATGCTAGTACAATGAACATGTACTATGCAGGCTTTACATTTGAATCGCTGAGACAATGCATCAATTTTCATGCAGGGATCTTTTTTTTTGTGTGTGTGAATTGCATAAAAACATACAAGTATTCAATTGCACAGCAAGAATTCAAGAACCCACAAATACAATGTATGTCTTTGAGCCACTCAGCATGAAAAATGTTCATGTACACAACTTTGCTATCATATAATTCAGTACAATCAAAGCAGGTACATGTATGTACCGTAATGTGCAGAAAATGCAGCAGGAATATCGTACGCTACAGTGTCATTGATTTTTCTAGAAACCTCTAGGTGCATTCCACAATTTTTGTCATGCACTGAAATAACTATGCAAGTCTTATTTGTAGTCAGAATTTTTACCTAATTCCACATAAGTCTGGCTCTAATACTACACTCTTCCTCAGATCATACACCTGTATGTTGTAGTTAATAGAAATTGAGTAAAGATCTCATCCAGTGCTACTAAAGGCACTCAGTATCCAGTGCCAACCACATTTGCTTGCAGACTTGTGCTAAGGAACAGCAGTTTGCTCCAGAAAAAAAAAAATAGCGAAGGCTGTTCCTGACAGCTGGAACGATTGCCTGAGGTTTTCGCAACACAAAAGCAGCTAATGTGTGAACGTCAATCTGAGTACTGAATTGTATTTGGTAACAACAAGTGATTTGAATAGCTTGTTATTACACTCGACTGTAGTAGGTCAGCCAGCGAAAATTGTGCATAAATTTGAATACGTTAGTAACCACTAGTACTTTGCAAACTTGTTATTCTACCTCAAGATCCTCACTCTGTTGGCGCTTGGTAAATATTTAATAATTTGGACCAACAATTCTTTATTAAGTGGCTAAAGCATACAAAAGTAACTCATAAATGTTAAGGTGATATTATTAGTGATCTGTTGCACTGCTCGCTAAATAATATGAATATATAACAAGATTTTGCCAACACACAATTTAAAACTTTATATGATACACTGTAAGAAGTGAATATATAATATAATCTTATAAATCTGAAAACTCTTTGAATAAACAAAATATTGCAATCTTATTACTTGAACTAATTCTAATAGTACCCTTGAACAATATTGCATAATTGATATGGACACACATAAATCTATGCAAGAATGATCAATATTTACAGAAATTTGCTGAACCTATTTAATAGCATTTTACCTGTATACTTGTATTTACAACAGTCAATTAAACAGTCAAAATCCTGAATATAACAAGAAAAAATTGATAGCGCAAAATAATTGATCTTTTCGACGTTGTTCCTGACGATGTTTGACTCTGCACGCTGCTGCCGCCACACACATCTGAAGATTTTATTGATTTGTTGGTGCAGTAGATCCCACTGTGCAAAACACTGTGTATAAATATGGTGCTAAAAAAACTATGTGTAAAACACTGTGTATCACACAGTGCAGAGTTCCCTGTGCATGACATAGTACACCATATGACACCAAAGAACAGTGGAATCCACGTACTGCCATACACCCTGTGTTACTCTGTCTTTGTCGTGTCTGGTGTCCATCTCTCGAGGAAGGCACGGCGGATGCTGCCAGGAATCTGCTGGTGGGTCTTGATCAGGCTTTCCACTCCTTCCCGCGCCTGTCAAAGGTCAGAGTTGAAAGGTTAAAACTATTAAGGCCTTTGGGTAATTTCACTCCAGAAGAGGTTATCATCTTGTCATCAATATACATAAAACTACTACAACTTGTACCTTCTGGTTCAACAGAAGATTTTTAAAGATTCCTTATGTTGGGGGGGGGGGGGGGAGTTTGGGCCCCCTTGGGCCCCCCAGGTGGGGCATGGTGCCCATTTGAACAACTTGAGATCCTATCCCCCGAGGGATGCTACCTGCCAAGTTTGGTGAAAATCGGTCATGGGGTTTTCAAGAAGAAGATGAAAGTGTAAAAATTTTACACACAACGCACACCGGATGCCGGACGAAGAGCGATCGCAATAGCTCACTTGAGCCTTTGGCTCAGGTGAGCTAAAAAGGCTTGGTACAGTAAGTTGCCTAGGCACATAAAAGGTTAACCGTTGAGGACGGACTGACCTTGCTATAACACACATTTCCCATAGACACCTGCCCGAGTATTCTCGGGACTCATCTTACAGGTGATAAGGCAGGGGAAATCCCTGTTGCTGTACTGTGCATTCTTTGGGATATACAATGTACAAGTAATAATGTGTATTTACAGTAAACAAACACCCAATACTCCTCTTTTCTTACTCACTTTCTGCACAATGTCGTCTACACTCATGTCAGATGTCACCTTAATGGGAGCTCCAATGTACGTCCTGAGGAAAAAAAAATAACCAAATTGAAAATTTGTCGTATCTCTCATAATATTTTGTAAACCTGTAGTCTCAGTTCACTACTACTGAATAGGAAAACCTTAAAGGGATTGTACAGTTTTGGTTGAGACCTAATTTCAGGTTTCTAACATTTTTTTTTGGTGAAATGAGAAAGCTCTTATGAAATATGACAGAGCATGTAATTCTATGAGGAATTCAACGTTTATTTGATGAAAATTGGTTTTGAAATGGCTGAGATATCCAGAAAGAGCAATTATAATAAAGTGTGGGACCCACACTTTATTACGATCGCTTTGTTTTACTTTGTTTTTGGATGTTTCAGTCATTCCAAACCCGATTTTCATCAAATAAACTTTGAATTCCTCTTAAAATGGTATGCTCTGTACTATATCATAAGTGTTTTCTTGGTATCTCTTAAATAGTTAAAAGCCCAATTATCATGTTCACCAATACTGTACCATCCCTTTAATTAATACATTATATTAGAAGTTGGAAACACAATTATAGTACAGCAGATGGAATTACTATCAATGAGCAGGTTACGATGTACATCAAGATAGCTTATCTATAGTGACAAGGCATTTCTTTTTGTTTGTCTGCCTCTCCGTCTCTTTCTCCTTGTTGAAATATTAAATTTTACTTACCTGAGCTTGACCGGAAATCCCCCATAGATTGGAACCAGTGGGGCCCTAGTCTTCTCATACAGCCACCTGAGAATGCCCCGGCCCAGCCTGGGTGTGCGGAATGCTTCGCGGCAGTTTTGAGTAAAGACTGGAATGATAGGCTAGCCGGCAAAGAGAAGAAGGATGCACATTCTAAATTATGTGTGTGGTGAATTTTTCTGCAGCAATTAATTACAACTACAAAGTACAATGTAGGTTACATTCAAGAATGGATTAATGTCATATACGTCATATATTTCGCGAATTTTGCGAGTCAGATGCTATTCTTGAAAATAACAAAATGCAAAAATATCAACTTTGATCCTGACATTCAGTGTAATGCATGCCTAAATTTCTTCATCCACTGCTGTAATCCAGAAAATGTAAATTTAGTCACTCGCTATTAAAATATTGGGAAGTCCCAATTCACCAAAAAAAAAAAAAATTAACTTGTTAATAATGTGGCATATACAGTACTACCTGCTGATGAAAGAGCTTAGCAAGTTGAGACAAGTACTTGGGCACGCAAAGGGTTAATCTATATGGCAAGGATTAATTCAGTTCTTATACCACACTTATGAGGAATACTATAGGACATTACACACAACACCACATGCAAAAGATATCACTGATGAATTGGCAAGCAGTGGTATACATGACTTTCAAATGGAGGTCCCGAGTTCAAATCCCCTTTGGTGCCCAAGTTTTTGAAAAAGGTGTTCTCACCCACCATGACATGTCCCTTTTGACCCAGGTGTATAAATAGGTACCTGGCGATGCAAGGGTAATGAAAAATGGCAGGGCCCTCTCGTAGTGCAGTGGAAAACCTGAAGAGACTACCCTTGATAAAGAAGACCTTACATGTATATCAATTATCACTATACTCTTACCACTTGAGATTCCTTGGCAACGATGGCAAAACCTTTCCTTTGGTACCACAAGAGGGGGTAGTTGCTGTCACTGAAGTACGCCTCCCTCGTTCCGCCAGGAGCTATCGCCATGAGGTTACCTTCCTTCAGAATGCGTACACACTCCTCTCGGCTTCCGGTTGTCACGGCAAAGATTCGCCATAGCAACTTCAATCCTGCAAATGTGTAGATCTTATTTTTTATTCACTTTTTTAAGAAAAGGAGGAAATGATTTTGAATTTTGTTACGCCTGACACATTCACTACACGTACAACAAGGAAACGTAGAAATTACGCATTTTGTAGCAAAATGTACAATATAGGTCAAAAATCAAGGTCAAAGGTCAAAGAAGTCAAAGGTCAAAATTCTGCGTAGAAGTTTTGAAGCCCTTACCTAGTGCCATCACATAAAGCAAACGGAATCAAAATCGGGTTAGAAATGGCGGAGTAGCATTTTGTAGCAAAATGTACAATATAGGTCAAAGGTCAAGGTCAAAGGTCACAACTGAAATTCTGTGTAGAAGTTTCAAAGCTCCCATGTAGTGCTATCACATAAAGCAAACAGAATCAAAATTGGCTCATAAATGACAGAGAAGTAGCAAATTGAACATTTTGATCACACACGGACGCACACACGGACGGACGGACACACGGACGGACGCACGGACACACACACGTACGGAGCCCGTTTCATAGTCCCCTGCTCGAACTCGTTCGGCGGGGACAATAAAACTTATCATAAACCTAAACTTTCATTGACATGTTAAAAACATTAGTGAGAGAGCAGTATTTTTTACAAGGTATGACATAGCCAACACTTACGTATATATTGGCTATGCCTATGTGTGTGGGTGCGTGTGTGTGTGTGTGTGTGTGTGTGTGTGTGTGTGTGTGTGTGTGTACAACCGTGTATGTGTGCAGGTATTGCCCACACAATACACAATTTAGTACCAAGGTAGTCAACAACCCTTGAACAATCTGCTTACCACTGGTTCTTAATCCCCATAAAATACTGTCTTGCTGACTGACAAATTTGTGGTAGGCCTACAAGCCGAAATATGGACACATGTAATACACTTGTAGTAATTATTGACTGATAAATCACAGAATTTGCATTCATCACTGAAGAAGGGGAAAAAACAACAGCAACTCATCCATGGCCAGCCTGTGTGCAAAATATCAACCCCTGTATGTTGTGACTGCCTAGAATCCTTGGACTGCCTACTCTACTTCAAACAGCAAAAGCACAGATTACAGATAAGTGCTCGCTCCATCCAAAGTCCTTTGGCGTGTATGTATAGCAATTAAACATTGCAAACAACAAGGAATGCAGATATACATGTTTATAGTGCACAGCCACACCCCCGCAGGAGACCAACATGCCCGAAGTACCGGTATGTCAAATTTGTTTATGTTCAACATGCACTTTGTCAAGACATGCACACAGTGGTACTCTTTTATCAATGAGTATTCTTGGGCATGTATATTCTCACTGCAACACTGTTCATCATAACCTCCTCATGTAAAAACAAGAGAAGGTGTAGGATATATTTCTATATGGGGGAAAGAAACAATAAACAGTGTTACTTTGAGGTGTCAATTCAATTTTTCACATGAAATATACACAAGGGCAACCAGGTTTCTGCAAGTCTCCTAGCTGCAGCTGTTGCCCTCCTCTAGAGGCAAGGCCTCCTCCCCGGTCTAGTCCCTTGGAGGGAACTTAAGCCATAGGTTACTTGCATACCATAGGCCTACACTGCTTTATTAGTGGCCACATACAATATGCTGTAAAATAAATCACGATACAAGATACAGTGTCCTACAAAAATGATAAGACTACCACCCAGCGCTTTTACAATTTATAACATAATACTGTGAATGCCATATATTTAGCGTCTAATTTTTCTCGAACTGGGGATTTGCATCAATTTTGTGAGTGGTTAGATTTGTGATAGTGGGGTAAAGCAATGAATGGAGAAATGTACTCGTGCAAGTCACATTCATGCTTGGATCAGAGTAAATATGTTCATGTGTTGCTATAAATCTAAGCACCTACTTTTCTTTTGGCTTGTTTCATTGTAAGGATATCTGAAAATGAGTAGCACCCTAAATAGTGAATCCAGTTTTTGATTTATGCTTGTAATTTCACACATACATGTTGAAGGACAACAATACTACTTTCTTTATTCTGATTTAAAGCACTAAATTGATCTGTAGAAGACCATTATTACCGATTCAACTTCCAACAAGGAGCAATACTGAGACCACAGAAAATTATAAATACAGAAGAATAAAATGTTGGGCTTCTTGCCAAAACCTTTGCAAGTTAATAATAATCTAATCAGATTCTTGTTGTACAAATTGTATGAGAGTCCTTGTCATAATTAAGACACAAGCTAAGTTAACAAGCTACAGAATAACAGAGCATTAATAATTAATCAACTTTAAAGGCAAAGATCAAGTTGTCTATGCCTTGACTGTCTGAGGTCAGAATGACCTGATAATATTTTGGCAACTGCGGGCTTAGCATCACTGACACATAAGAACACGGTCTTGGTCAAAACAGTTTTTTTCTTAATTTTGAAAATTAAAAACCAAAACAAATCTTGACATAAAGAGGGCATAGTAGGGTCCAAAAAAATTGGGGGTCCTATAAATGTCAACTTTAGCTTTGTTGAATGCACATGATGATTTCATCCTATGATTTTCATACCCTGCCATGACCTCCAATCATATTTATATAATTCATATCTCAATGTGGTCTTATCTATCAGACCACCATTCACCCTGATCTGCAAGGCACAATAATTTCCCGTCCGTAGGTTTGTGTGCGATATTGTGCTCATCTGACTTATTGACACAGAAAGGGTTAAAGGAAATGTTGAGCTAATGCACCGAGTAAGCTATACCTTATGCTTTGTAGGTATGATATTTTGTGAAATGGGACTTAGAAGACAATTTGTAGTGAAGTTGGCAATTGAGAACCACAACGAAACCAAAATGAAAAAGAAATATTATCAGTTTTCAAGAGAAAAATGTAAATAGCAATTTTCCACCACTGTGAAGATTTGCGGAAAAGATACAGCGAAGTACACTAGCTGTATTGAATATGAAGTGAGGATACCTGGTCCATTAATCTGGTTCTACCAAGTAAAGCTACTGAAGATGAACATCTTGGTTCATATAGACATAGAGCCTCTATATACAGGTGGCCACTAAGACAGGTTTGGCTGTACAAGTACTGACAGTATGTTCTCTGATACCAGTCGTGATTGATTGGACCTCTATATTGAAACCAATAATGACTACATGACCAACAAGCTACTGAGGTTTTCATTTGGACTTTTGCTAATATATGGCCTGGCCACAGTTTCAAGAAACTTTCTGTGAACCCAGCAGTGCTTTGCCAACATCATCTAATCTCACAAAGTAGTAGTGGCTTATAAAACATATGTGACCTGCTACAACAAAAGGATCCGAAAGTCGAGGGAGGTCGGTCTTCTAGAAATGACATGACAATATTCCCTTTGCACTCTTCCGCTTAAATTTCATATATATAACACCACTCCTAAGGAACTCGGTTGAGGAAATATTGATGATTTTATGAGAGCATGCTGAATGGTCTAGGAAATCAGTGCTTCCAGAAAACCGCCTTCAAAGTTTTCTTTCCGACGCGATCATGATCAAGGAGAGGTAAGACAGTTTTCACCTCTTGACAATACAAGGTCCACTCATAGCAAACTCCACGATGTTCATTCAAGCTTGGCGCCAGCAGTCTACGCACGACCAATCAGTAACAAGGATGCCATGCACTGACCAATAAGATCACTCCCTCGTTGCTAGGAGCCGAGCCTACCTGCGGCACTAAATCCAAATCTTCGGACATGTTTCTGTTCCATTGAAAGACAGAAATCATGGCCAAGAAAAATGCTTATTTCTTTCCTTTCCTTTGATCATTTAGCTTTGAAATTTTGGCAGATGATAGACAAAACATTAGGTCTACTACAACATTATACCAACAACAGAAATTTGATGGTTTTGACCGACTTTGATGATCTGACTTCAAACTTGATTTTCTCGGCTCAGCCATCAGCGACTTTCGGATCCTGTTGTTGCAGCGGGTCACATATGCAGTGATAAGGGGTCCTCATTCCAAATCCATCCTGGCCTGTGGATCCTTTGGTACTCAAGCACTCACCATGCAGTTTGTATACGAACCGATCAGCGACCGTGTAGACAGCTCGATGGTGCCAGATCCTGATCTTGGAAATGATGAAGTACACGTCGATGGGGATGGTGCCATGGTAGTAGGCGAGGATGGCCCCGCCCTCTTTGGGGAGATTCTGGGTACCATGCAGCTCAAAACCTGAAAACGATACAGCGTATTAAACAGGGATGATAGTTAGAATGAAAGAGAGGGCCTGGAATATATCTACATGACGCTACTTTGTACACCAAAGGGCCAGAACTTTGATACTATTCGGACCTAAATCCAGGTTTGGCCTGAATAGTGGCATCCCTGAATACACAAAGAAGGAAATTTATGAATTAAAATTGGTGAAAAGCAGAACAGGAGCTCAGTACTTAATGGAGGCTGGGCACTGGGTGAGTACAAATCAAGTTATGACAATTCATTAACCCTATTCTAACTGGGGGGTCAAATTGACCCCCCCCTCGACATTTCGCGCCACGATTCCGCAATGCGCAAAGATTTTGCCGCGTCGTTTCATGACTTTTTTCATTGAAGTCTTCCGCATATTTTGAGACCAAATTTGCGACGTCCAGGTACACTGTTCTTAAGTTACGCAATATTTTGCATATGCATGTCAACCCAAAAACAGCTCAAATTCATGATTTCGTGTGCAAATCCAATGCAAATTGTGTTTTTTTTGTTTAATTGATATAGGGTGCGTTCGAGCGCTCTCCTAAAGCGAACTGTACCGTACCGTACCCGCGCCAGAGGAGCGTTCGAACGCTCCTAAAGTGTACCGTACCGTACTGTACCGAGCCAAAAGTGGACCACTTCCCGATGTGCTCCAAAAGCGTACCAAAGCGTACCAAAAGTTTGTTGTAAAGCATGCGCGTATCAAGCGCATACGTCACAATGCAAAAACATCATTCTCTTTGTTCGGGACAGCTGTAAGTAGTTCAAGCGAGAGGTGAATGACATTCTTGCTGTAAACAAGCGTGACCTTTTCTAAAAATAACTCGTGAGGTACGCTTTCTCCACAGAGCGCTCGAACGCACCAAAATTGGCATGGTACGGTACGGTACGCTTTAGTTCAATTCGCTTTGGTTCGCTTTAGAGCGCTCGAACGCACCCATAGATTAGATTATTTCAACTTTTGAACATTGAAATTAATCAATTCTAATGTAGATAAGCTTGAAAAAGTGCCTGCAACAAATTTTGGCAAAAAAACAATAGAAAACAAAAGGTCGAAAAAACAATAAAATACATAAGAAATTAACAAAACAATGAAAAACAAAAGAAATTGATTTTGATTGTGCTATTTTTTTACAAGAAAATTGTTTGATGTGTCTTGAGGAACTCTGACACAAAAATTTAGCAATCCTTCATTCTTTTTGATGGAGTTATAAGTGAAAACATGATTTCATGCGTAAATTTGCATAATTAATTTATTAAAAAATATAAAATCAACATTTTTCTATTGTATGACCATGTAATCTTTAGTTGACATCCGGCTCTATGTTCAGGCAAAATTTTGTGGCGATCGCGTGATCGCCTGCCGAGATCTGAAGGAGGGGGGGGGGGGGGGGGTTAAATTGACCCCCCCCCCCCCCCCCCCCCCCCAGTAAAAACTTGGTCTCAAATAGCCCAGTTAGAATAGGGTTAAAACTGAGTGGGTAAGGGTAGCTTTGAGAGTAGTAGCAGCAAAGAGATCCAAGGGGGACCTTTGAATTTGATATGAATTTCTATTCAGATTCAGATCCATTTTCTCTTTGTCCACACTTTTCTACAATTTGCCTTTCTCATATGAGAGTCAAATGATCAGGGGACACTACAGGGGATGTGATAAAATGCATATATCTCCTCAGCACATCAGAGTAGGGTAAATGCTATTAATCACATGCATAGAATACAGAAAGAGAATTTGAAGGAATACCTTGTAATTTGTAATACCATTTCAAAACTCAAAGACTAAATAGGAAAAGAGTAAAAGAAAAACAGGAATGGAGAGAGAGAGAGAGAGAGAGAGAGAGAGAGAGAGAGAAAGAGATAGATGGATAGATAGATAGATAGATAGATAGATAGATAGATAGATATATAATAGATATAGATAGATAGATAGATAGATAGATAGATAGATAGATAGATAGATAGATAGATGGAGAGAAAGAGAGGGGGTAGAAACACTTGGACAATGACAGTGCAGATACAGGTTAGGGACTGCAAAACTTGAGAAATCTTACAACATGCATTTCCAGAAGAGCACAGAAATCATATAATTTGTTCTTGTTTTTTTATCATTTTTGCTTATTGCCAAAGATATGGTCCTGTAAAGATGGTGAATACTTTGGGGTGTTTAGTGCCTTACAAGACAATTCATCCATTTGCGAGACTTTTCCCAATTTTCAACCTCGCTTACTGGCAGTAATTTGAATTCAAAGGGTCTACAGGAAATCCTTTAACTTATGTGAATGTTGACAGACAATATTATGTACACAAAGAATTGATATGTTTGTCTCCATCTGGATATAATTTTTCTTTGACTTAGCCAATTTTTCAACTTGTGCGAGATTGACATCATAGGCAAGGTTGTCTGTTTGTTGCTTTTGCATTTAGTGCCTATTCGACATGAGACATCCTCCTTTTCAGTGGGGTGGCTGTTCATATTGTTTTTGAATTGGAAAGTTAAGACACTCCACATAAATATTGAGCAGAACCTTCTGGGGGGACCTCTTGAAGAGGCCATTTTGGTTATCATGAACTTAACCATATGTGTACCCAAGAACTTTAAGAGCAGTTACTTGAGAAACTATTTCTTTAGCATTCACTTGATACCCTCCCCCCCCCCCCAAAAAAAAAAGCCATTAAGTATTAAAGTTTGATGAAAAACTCAGGCATAACAATGCCACACAGTCTCGTGAAGATCATAGTGATACAATGTGAGCTGGGAGGACCAGTGTAATTTCTACTCAATGATAGTCAGCGTTGGGGCAGGTGTGCAGATGTGCGTGATGAAAACAAACGGTCAGGTACGCCTTTTTTTTTGGGGGGGGGGGGGGGGGGGTCCAGGGGTGCACAGTCAGGGCTAACCCTCCCATTCTCATACAACAAATTGTTTGTGCACAACGCCAGCAGCACTACGAAGCGGTGGTACTAGAATGATTAATGAATTTACCAAACCAAATCTTTCCGAGCAGGTCCCACGCCCAGACGACGTTGTTCCGCGCCCTCTCGTAGACCTCTGCGGTGTAGACACCGGAGGTGTGGTCTTCATTGATCTTGTTCCAGAATTGGTAGAGGTGTACGTAGAAGGAGCTGATGTAGAGGAACCCAAGAACCAGCAGCGGTATGGTGTTCAGGACCACCACCACAAGGAGAGTTTTCAGAACTACCCAGTATATCAGCCACAGCGAGGTCAGGATGAGGTTGATAGCAAAGCCAAATCCCTCACCACTGCCAAGATGAATGAATTAGAGAAGGAAACTTGCGTTCAGGGCCCAAATGTTGTGAATTAAAGAGGAATTCTTATTCACAGAACAAATCATGTTATATACAGTAGGGCCCAATTTTTTTCTCTCTCTTCTTTCTTTAAAATACAAAAAAAAAAAAAAGTCAATTTCATCCGTGTTTACTACGAGACTTCCAGGAGACTCTTAAATTCCTAATAAAAGAGAAGACAATGGAATAAAGGTGGAGGCATTTGGGTACAGTGGAACCTTGTTATGAAGAGGTCAGTGTTTGTAACAAAATCCTCTTATAACACAGTGATTTTGTAGGTCCCAAATTTTCATATTCCTTTGTTTTTATACCCTGATATAGTGAAAAACCTGATACAACAAGGTACATATACATATGACATGTAATTGTCATGCTTTTATGGCCTCATTATAGTACGATTTCTCTGTATATATGTTTCCAGGACATCAGGTGGCATGCAATTAAAGGGAAAATAAAGACATCTTTTACATTCCTCTCTTAAATCTCACTGCTATGCTGATTTTATAAATTCACCTCCTGATGAAATTTCATGGAAATGCCAGCATAGTATAAAAACTGTTGATTACACCAGTAACAAAATCGTCAAAAATAAATGCCATAAAGACTGTAACACACTTGTTTATACAATGGGTTGAAACCATTTTAAAATATGTTTTCTCAGAATATTTTTGTGTAAAAGCAGGCCTTTGGTCATCAAAAAATATCTTTTGTGAATGTCACATAAAAACAGTTTTATCTTTTTATTGACCCCAAAATAAAATTAAATGCAAAGAAAAAGGAACTCTGGTATGAACACTTTTTGAGGAGTGATTGCTTGAACTAAAGGCAAGTTTTTTGGAGACCAATGACAACAAAAACTGGATGATCTCTGTTCAGAGATCAGCTTTACCTGGTTCCGTTCAAGACCAACTGGTCTGCATCCAAACTGCCACAACTGGTTTCAGAAGTGCATTGCTGCGAATCCATACTAGCACAGAGGCAAACTCTCAGGTGGTAGGCAGCTGCGCTTCACAGAGTATTCGATAAACTAAACAAACTGGTTCGGCCGCGACACCGTCGACTGGACTGGGCAACATAAAGGGAAGGGTTCTTCAATTTACTCCATTAAATCCCAGCACTTCACACACTTTGGCTGTCTCTGGCAAGCACTGCATACCATGTCGTTGCAAAACGCACTTGAATGCCACGGCGTTGCCTCACTGTATAGCAGTCTAAACAGTGCGAACTCTTGACACAGTGACTGCTACATTGTTGTGTTCTGGCAAAGTTAAAGCTTTCAAAGATCAGTCTGAGCTGATAAACAATCTCTTGATCCAGTCTGTGGACAATCCAGATACCATTTTGGGTATGTTGTTATCTGTAAAGGACAGACATGATAGCCTTATCAAAATCCACCTGTAGATTGTACAGTAGATTCAATAAACAAATCCTTATACTCATTAACATACACTGTAGGCTGATCCTTTGCGAGTTGCTACAGCTTTGGCAATGACAATCAGTTAATCTTTTAAACTTTGACGAAATGTTTGTTTAATTTGTCAAACAACATAAACTTTGACCATGCACCCTTCCCATGACGCCCTTTGCTTGTATCACTTTACTGACTAGAGGCTTTTATTATCACAGTTCCCAGCTCACAGCTACAGGTGAATGTGATAAGAGGAAGATATGGCACTGATTCTAGCAGTTCATGCAAGTGAGCACTTCCGTCTACCCAAACTCACTTCGACCAAACTCGTCTTAAAGTTTGTTCCACCATCTCTTTTGGTCAAAGGGGAATGCAACATGAACATAAAATATGTGGATTGAGCAATTGCAGAAATAGTAGTAGAATACATCAACTGAGTTTGAGGAAAATTGGACAAGCTGTTCAAAAGTTATGATTTTTTTAAAGTTATGAACTTTTTAAAGTTTTTGTACAGCCTGTGAGCCATTGCTGGATTAGAACAAGAAAACTAAAACAATTTGTGATGTCACAGTTTGATGAGAATATAAAGCGACATATAAATGTTCTAAGTAATCAAAGACAATCAACATATTTTCATTTTTAAGTATAACGAAAGAGCACTTGGCTTAGCTCTTTCAGAAGGTAGGGGGAATTTTATTATCTTCAACATATATCCCAACTGGTAACAAGTGGAAGGAATGTTTACTTTTCATAAAATATGATATTTTGTAAATTTTCAGTGTTTTTTTTTTTTGTGGTACAGTTGTCCGATATGACATCACATATTGCTGTAATCTTCTCATCCAGCAATTGTGGGACAGAAACTTTTAGAAATTCAAAATTTTTGAAAGTCCAATTTTCCTCAAACTTCATTTATGTGTAGACATTACAATAAGTGATTGCTGCATTCACTCAATCCACTGCATTTGGGTTTTAGTCCCCTTTAAATCCTGTAAAAGGAGTTCTGTACCTATGAAAAAAATATAACTTACACTGCAAGCAGATTTATCATGCCAAATGAATCACAGTAGGTCATACAAAATTGTAGGCAGCCTACCTCATGACAAGCCAATACATAATTCCACTTTGCACATGAGTAGAAAGAGATCTCTTGTAACAAGCATCTTCATTTTAACTGAGATTATAAGCATCTGTGATGCAATGGTTATTGTATGCCATGATTTTGAACATTTATATCTATCTGACAGCAAGGAAGTATCAATTAAACCCTAGTATCTGGCAATATTAATAGAAAAAGAAAGTTTGATAACGCATTCAATTAAAAACAATGAAGGTTTAACAAGCTGGGGTGGTTGTCCTGTAATATGGAGTGCTCTTAAAAATTCAGAAGGTAGAATGTTTAAATATCAACAGGTATAATTTGGCAGTTTAAATTTTCCGCCCACTGGCCATCCCCCTCCCCCTTTACATCTTTGGGGTCGCAGGGTCCACATGCACAGGAAAACACTACATCCAAAGGGAAGCACTGTTCCCTAAATCTTTGGTACAGGGGTTCTTTTCGCTTGACAAAATTCGGTCCAAGAACTGAAAAAAAAAAGACGGACGCACCATATTTGACTTTTCATAAAGAGGAAATCCGCCCCACAAATAAACTCTAAACGAAAGAGAGAAAAAAACAAATCTCTACAGAAGGTTCCAGAAATGACAAAAATAGGATTAAGAATAAGGAAGATATGACATTTTGAAATTTCACATTTTTTCAGAAAACATTTCTTGACCAGTCCTTATGAATATTCAAATATGGGTAAAGTGAGTTGATGTCGTACCCTCGTAATTTTTCATATATATAACATGAAGTTCAGAAAAAGTTGTTATTTTCACCTACAATATTTCAGGTAAAAGCATATTCCAATACCAAAGTATACCAGAGTTAACATTTGTTCCTTTTTATTTTGGGTGGTTTTAAGACAAGTTTTCGAGATACAGCTGAAATATGAGATTTTTATCATTTCCGTACATAAAAGGAAGAATAAGAAATTGTGAGAGCATGACAACATCAACTTGCTGATCTATTTGAATTATAGTGACTAGTCAAGAAGTGCTTTCCACAAAATTTTTGAATTTCAAAATGTCATAAGTTCCTTATTTTTATCTGATTTGATAATTTTTGCAGTGTTCTGCAGGGAATTTTATTCTCTTTCTTAAGAAGTTGATAAAATTCTGGAGTGAACCTATTCCTTTAACAGGTGGTGTTTTTCTATTACTCCTTTTCTCTTTTGTTTTGGAGACTTCTGAGAAATTTCAAAAGGGGGTCAAAACATTTGTTTCCTCAGACTCTACCCTTTGCCCCTTAATTTCAACCCATTTTAAGAAACAAATATGACACCTAGTTAAACTTGAGATACATTACTATATCATATAGCATCTTCAGTGTATTGGGGCTTACATTTATCAGGCTGCAAACTTTCAAATTGTCCTTCTAACAAGATTTACCAAATGTTAATAACAATTTATGTTACAAGATCTTCCCTTTTTGTTGCATGAGTTCTGAAATTCCATTTTGAATAACTCTTCATAACAGCTTACCTCATATGAGGGGGGGGGGGGGGTGGTGTCTTGTTAAGGGTTGGAATTAGAGCTCATGTGGCTCACCTGAAATAGGGGTCCATAGTGTTCCCGATTGGGGGTGGGGGGTTATATCTCAAAGGCAAGCAAAGCTATGAAAGGGAGGTTCAGAAATTTTTGGTACTCATCAAATAGCAGTCCTGAGATGGGGTGGTTTCAAAGGGCTGGAACGAACATTAAAGGGTGTGTACAGTTCTGGTCGAGGTGAGGATTTAGCATTTAACGTTTTGCGAGATATTCAGAAATCACTAGTATCTATGAGATGCCAAATCGCATGCAATTCTAAGGGGTATCAAAAGTTTAGTTGATGAAATTCGGTTTTGGAATGGCTGAGATATCCAAAAACAAGGTGAAACAAAGAGATCCTAATAAAAGGCGTGGCCTGTCGCCTTTTATTATTATAACTTTTTTTTGGGTATCTCAGCCATTTGAAAACCAATTTTCATCAAATAAATGTTGAATCCTTCTTGAAATCACATGCCCTTTCATATTTCATAGGAGATTTCTCATTATCTCACTTAGGAATGTTCAAAACATGAATCCACACCTCAACCAGTACCAGTACTGTACAGTCCCTTTTAAAAGACAAATTCTGGATTGAGTGAATAATGCAATATCAGTAAAACACATCAATAAAAGTTTGAGGAAAGTCAGACAATATGTTTCTGTGCAGTCACTACTTGATGAGAAGACTATCACAAAAATAACAGTTTATGATGTCACATGCCCAAGAATGATAAGAGAATTCCACAAATTGTCATTTTTGGAAAAAAAAGTACATATGTCATCAGCTTGTTACTGACGTATGTTTATATGGGTAACATTATTCCTCTTGCCTTCTGAAAGTGGCAAGTCAAGTGCTCTTTATCAACGTTTATCATGTGAGAAAAGTGAAAATATGTTGAATTTTCTGTATTTTCTTGTAGACTTTATATAATTCTACACATGTGAGTTTAATATTGTGACATCGCAAGTTGTAGCAGTCTCCCATCTATGTAGTGATGGTGGCACCGAAACTTCAAAAATTCCTAACACGAACAGTAAAACTGAAGGCTTTAGAGGTTATTACTTTCGGTCTACAAGGGTAATTTAGACCAGAGAGAGAGAGAGGGATGCCCTATATCGGATGCCCTCAGATGCAGACTCAGTCAGCTTCAGTAAGTCACTCACGCTCACGCCACCATGCCACACACACTGTCAATGCAGAATATATTGCGAGTGTCATCAAGCAACCATCCCCGCCCCGTAAACTGAATATGACCGGCTGCCGCAGTGGCCAGTGAGCCGCGGGTACATGCTACCATCTCCAGTTGTCTTGCGTGATGAAGCCGACGACGGGGCCCATGTCGACGTCGACCTCGCCCGCCGTGAAGTGCACCGCAATTGGTTGGTCCTGTTGTTGCTTCTTTTCGATGCGATGCGACGATCGATGAGGAGAAGAAGGCTACCGCATAACCTAGCTAGCTAGCTACATGTAGCTGAGCCGGAGCTACGCGCATGGATCTTGATCATTGAACATGCACAAGCGCAAGCAGAGGAGGATCCCGAGAAACAAAACAGCTGCTGTGAATTAGTCTTGTCGCATGTCCTGTCACTAAAAAAAAACATAGAGTAGACATCTATCTGATGGTGCTAATCCGATGTAAAATATACAATGATTTAAAATAATTTTATTGATCACTCCAAAACTATCAAAAATTTCCTTACTTTAAGGCCCATGATATTTCTAAAGGTATTCATGAATTAGAAGTATTTTCTGATATATCCTATTGTCCGTATCTAAGTCTAAGTTGTATATTTTTTTTTTCCTGCACCTCTCACTGCACTGTTCATGTTGTGGACTGAGCTGAGGACCACGCATACATCATGCACTGACTGGCGAATTTGTGATTGATCAAGTGAGTGGCGGCTCCGTACGCAGTCGACGCGCTTGTACACAGACGCATCATCGAACCTATGGCATGGTACGTGGTATGGATAATCGCTTCGCAATAATAAGATCGTATCGTACCGGGCCGCCGTGCGTTGAGATGATGTACGTGGTGTAACGGTGCCAAGTTATGGAAACCGACTTCAGGCAACTCTGTAAATTGCAAATTCCCCGGTAGCGGGAGCTCATATTGGATCCATAGGAGTTTCTTAGATGGGGCAGTGGTATGGAAGGAGGCAATCAGCAGCAGAAAAAGGTAATTCAGTCTTGAAAGCCCCAGAAGTTACCAGAATGCTAAACCACATTGCACGAAGACAATGCTTTACTTTGTTATCTCGCAACGGTGTGCTGTTTCGTCTCCCCGCCGCAACGTCCCCGCTCGTGTATCCATCCCTAGCCCAGTGCGCGCTGACTATCACAGCCAGTTACCGTATGTGCAAGGGTGAGAGCTACCTTGAAATCACGCCCACGTAGTAATTGCACTGTAAGATAGATTTCAAATTTTCATCGTGCATTACCAAGAATGATATCTTAGCTGTGCAATCTGATCATTTTTGGCAATTTTTGTAGGTCCAGCTTCTTAATCTAATCGACCACACCCATAGGTGTAGTTGCGATTTATTCCCATAGGAAAGTACGCGACGTTGCGAGATGGCCTAGTGGCCTGCTTGTGTGTGACGCTGATGATGTTGTACCTCGCTCGCACCACCGGTACCGTAGCTGTAGCTGGAGGTGGTAGCACGATGTTGTCCGGTGGTGGACTGCTGGTTGGTGCGTGATGATGTTGTTTTGTTTGATGTGATAAGTAGTCTGTGGGTGGGTGATATGAGGTACAGCTACAGTTGAGATGGTGCAACCTTGTAAAACATGTTGCAGAATTGTTAGTTGTGACTAGTGTAGTGCACATGTACTGGATGCATTCACTCAATTCAGCAAGAAAAAAAAAATAAATAAAGATTTGTCAAGAATTTCAGCATCTACCTGTATAGAAATTTTTGTCAAGTAGTATGTGCAAGATGGTCCACACATTGAAATGTGAGTAGGCCTACAACGTTATGTGGCAAACTCTGAATGTGAGATAACTATACACAGCCCAGTCGCTGTACATGGTACGTCGTAGCGTAACAGCGTCTGGTCGGGCTAAATGTGAGATACTGTAGTGGATATGTGCACAAAGCGCATATATATCACTTTATTAGGTGTGTAGGGCCTACTTTGTTACTTTGGTGTAGAGACGTAAAACATCTGTTTATGTGCCCCTTGTCACTGTTTGTCTCTAATATGGCTTTTATTTCAGTGGGGTGTGATATTTCGTGACTTGCGTCATGTTGTGCTGCTTATATTCAATGTTCTGTCTCATGTTTTACGTACAAATTTTCTTAGCAGTTTGATGAATCCATTCATTAAATTTAGCACTGTATGTCTTTCACATGTTTAAATACATTTTATTTCGAGCATGTCACCATCACCAGCTCTCGCGGATGTGGCATAGCATGTTGCTGGCTTTTGAGGATGTTGCACTTGAGAATTTGAGCATGTTACAGTCTCATGCTCAAACCCCTTGTGGACCACCTGTTCATGTGTTGCGTTCATCATGTGTAACCCGTTTACATACAGTTTGACCTTTGTAGAGCCATTCAGACCAATAGTGCAGTGCTACATACAATGTATGCTCATGTAGAATCTACCTCAAACAGCTGATAAAATTGCAGGTTATGTTTCAGGAAGAACTTAAGCCTTTATGTGCTTGTCTGATGCTGGGGGCATTTAGTTCAGTGGCTGTGGGAAAAGCCCCCTGACTATGTTCCTGATACTGTAAAAGTAGATATTTTCGCGCGACTAATTTTTCGCGCTTGGCCGGGTAAGAAATGTTTCGCGTGTTGTTAATTCCGCGTAATCAAGACATCACGCACAGGGACATGTGGCAAGCAGAAATATTTGTGTGCTTTTATTTTCGCGCTAGTTTCTGGTTGCGCGGAATGCGCGAAAAATTCAACACTGCGAAAATTTCCACTTTACAGTAGTGCATAATCGTACAGTAGATCTACATGCAGGTTTCCTATGCCTGCACACCCTGGGATGTTTTTTAAGTTGACTCCTTCTTTCACAGAGTTCCAGCCCAACCTGTGAACTGCCGTGGAGCCCCACTGTACCAGAGAACATACAATTTATGAGAAGTACTAGTAGTCATCTCTTATAGACAGATGTGCATGAGGAAAAAGAGCAGTAGTTATCTTCTGTCCTACTGTGTAGATACATCATACTCTTTTATTCTACAATATGTGCAGGAGTTTGCTCATATTACACAGCAATACACAATAAGGAAATGCTTCAAATCATGAGGATAGAATTATTAGACTTTATGAGAAAAGAAAAGGACTGGTTTCAAGTTTAGTGTTCTGTTCACGTGAAATGGGTGGAGACCACCAAGGTTACATCAAACTTAACAATTACTATTTATATTGGTAAGGGGATGATGGTATACATAATGTGTAGTGTTGGTTGAGATGGGGCTTTAGGTTTCCAACTTCTTTGGTGAGATTTATGAGAAACCTCTTATGAAATATGAAAGAGCATATATTTCTCTAAGAGGATTTCACAAGTTTATTTGATGACAATTGGTTTTGAAATGGCTGAGTTACCCTTTTACAGTACATACAAAGCAATCCTAATAAAAGGTGGGATCCACCTTTCATTAGAATTGCTTTGTTTCACTTTGTTTTTGGATATCTCAGCCATTTCAAAACCAATTTTCATCAAATAATCCTTGAATTCCTTTTATGCTCTTTTAAATAACATTTCATATATGGTTTCTACAGTATCTCGCAAAAAGTCAAAAGCTGAATCCTCATCTGAACAAGTACTTTACCATCCCCTTAAATGCAATTCAAATGACCCAGGGTCTTTCATGCCAAGGAATGTCCACAAATGGCGATATTTGTATTAAAAGAATTATTAACCCTTTGCAGCTGATGTGATATATTCTTTCTTCTGTTGCGCTGAGTCTACTGAATATGTGCATGTATCCTGCACAGTCATCTGATTGAAAACCGCCTTTTCTTTCACCGAGTACGAAATTTTGTTCCATTGCACGAGGAAAGACCATACGCTATTTGTTTTTAAATACAACACCTCAAACGTCAACAGATGTGGTCCACACAGATTCTTGAATTTAGCACAGAAATGGCAACCATTTTCCATGGAAGACGAATGAGTAGCCGAAAAGTCACAGTCACCATATACATACATGTACGTACGCGAAGCCGATCGGTTGAAGTTGTTTACAAAAATGAGTGACAGAAGTACAAATTGTATGTGCTGCGTGCTTGTAATTGTTGAGTGCGCACGGAAAATGTTTGTTTATTGTGACATCAGAGCCGTGCGATGGAGCAAAAACTTAAAATCAATCGTGAGTTTAACATGGGAGTCAATGGAAATTGGTGACGTCAGCCTTGCGCTATCCATTTTTGCTCAAGCAAAATTGCACGGCTGACAGCCACTGCATGTGATTGAACTTTTAACTAAATGTCACGTGATGGGCAATCGACCAATTGGATACATTCTTTCTGGGTGTTGTATACTGCATGTGATGTCGTGTGCAAGCATTTCAAAGTGCACCTGAGTGGGTAAATCTCACATATCTGGTCATTTTCAATTTTCCTCATTATTTAACGAAAATGAAATTCTGTGCCACGATTAGTCATGTGTGTCACAATAGAATATATTTACAAATTTATATTTGTCAATGATGATTTCATTTTGAAGCCACTTCTGCCTGTTGTAATTTTATGCAAAAGTTTTTACAAATGTACATTGTACCCTGGTAACTTTATGATTGTCTTTGTAACTTTATGATAGTCCTAGCATTCTTATGCCTCCGTCCGAAAGGTGCCGGAGGCATTATTTTATCATGTGGCTTTCAGGACAATGTAATGATATTATACACTGCCAAAAGAACAAAGGCTCACAAGACCTATTTGTACTTGTATTTTCCAGTGAAAGAAATACACAAGATTGAAAAGTACCGGGTTTGTACTCTGAGTGCGGGGTGCACGCTGAAGTATACTGGAGGTGGCATTTGCCTGTCTGAGAGAAACCAAACCTCTTGAATAGAAAATGTCATGAAGTGGCTAATCAGTGATCGTCGTAGCGCAATAGGGCAAGTAATGAAACAGTTGTGACCATGCATAAAGTCATTACTTAACAAATTTACTTATGGAACCCTTGATGTAGCGTACACATTTGTGCATAATGGTGTACAGAACTTGTACATTATGTTATCTTTTTATGCCCTTTATTCCATCCTTAATGGAAAATCCTTCACAACTGTTTCGCTTCATGCAATTTATGAAAAAAAGATACTTCATGGACCTCTCTTTGAAATGTACAAGTCAAGGAGCTATTATTCTTAATTGTAAAACAGGAAAAACACAAGATTAATAAAATGTACATAAAAAAAAAAGCTACAATGTACACAAAGTACACATGTACTTCAAGATCACAAAACAAGATGCACCTACAGTAACTGCACCTCTGTATTCAGCTATTCTGAAAATATTTTTTTTTTGCGGCATGAAATTATCGCGAATGGGAGTCGACGATGATTTTCATAACATTAAATTTTTGTGAGTTGCCGCTGACATTCATGACTTTTGTGCATTTTAAAGATAGCGAATTTTGGCTCTTGCAAAAGTCATGAAATTAAAATGCATATTAAATGTGCAAACATTTCTTGTTTTACAGTATCAGTCCACAGTTCAATACAGAAGGTAATCATGGGACAAGTTTGTGAAATAAAATGATTTTAATTGCTGTTCATAATTGTCAAAACGTTTGGAAAAAAAATCATGAAAATATTGTTATTGTATTTTGGTTAGAAAAAAAGAAGAAGAAGAAAAAACAAACAACAAAAAAGTAATTCTCCTTTACACCTTTCAGTAACTCTCTTGGCTAGGGCCAGGCCCGAACAAAGTCATAAAAATTTTGAGTTTATGAATGGGTCAGGCCAAAGTGGCCCGCACCAGGCTCGGGCTCGGACTATTTTGGCCCTGCTGTAAGCTACAGGTGTACATGTAGCACCAGGAGCGGGCCAGGCTCGATCCTGGCGCTGTTGGAAGAGTTTATGAACGATAGCAGCACCAGGCTCGGGCCAAAAATCCTTTGCACTGTCAAAGGTCACAATTACCTGGCCATGCCTCCACCAGAGCGCGCTTTCAGTTACCATGGTAGTTATCCCTTTCGTGGCCGACTACGTGAATTGGTCATCATAAAAGTAGCGCAGCTCTGCTACGTGTATATTTACTGAATGCAGTTTTTACTGCTTGGTGCAGACTAATTTGGTAGCTTGGGCCAGGAGCTGGCCAAAAATGCATGAGTTACTGAAAGGGGTATTACAGGGCTGAGTTGGCATTGGGATCACCCCTACAATTTGGCTGCCATGATGGCAGTGTGTAAGTGTACATCTCACAAACATGAGATGGCGCTATGCAACAGTGTACACCCAGGGGTATGACGATACCCTGGGGTACAGCGCGGTGTATCCTATTACCCCTGAGCTGATGTTTAAATAGTTTCAGTTTTCAAATCTGTTCATTCTTTTTTCTTTTTCTTTTTTTTTGTGTGTGTACATGTAAGTGTAAATTGAGAGGGACTTTCTCCTCCAGATATTCTGTATAAAATACAGTGGACTCCCGTTATAACAAAGTCCTCGCGACCAGCAGTTTTCTTTCGTTATATGGAACTTTTGTTATAACCGAACAAACAAACAATAAAACATTGGAGAGGATAATGTCGCGACCCTGATTTTTATTTTGTTGTAGCCGAAATTTCATCATAACCATGTTTGTTATAATGGGAGTACACTGTGTTGATCCAAATTGAGGTTTATTGCTGATGCTTTTGGATTTTCAAAATCTCTACTAAAACAGTAGATCACTTAAGTTTCAGTGCCGCCGTCGCTGGATGAGAAGACGCTACAACTTGTGATGTCACATGTGTAGAACGATACAAGGAAAATATAAAGAAAATTCAACATATTTTCACTTTTTTCACATAAAACTATATAGCACTTGACTTGCCTCTTTCAGAAGGCAGGGGGAATAGTTCATACTCTTAACTTACATCAGTAGCGAGTCGAGGGAATGTGTACCTTTTTCAAAAAATGAAATTTTATGGAATTCTCTTTTTATTTTCCCTATTTATATAGTTCTATGCATGTGACGTCATACACTGTACAATAACTTAGTCTTCTCATCCAGCAGTGACTGTGCAGAAATCTCAAAAATTCATAACTTTTGAATGGATTGTCCAATTTTTCTCAAACTTTCACTAATGTGTTCTACTTATATTGCTGTATTCACTCAATCCTTACGTGTTATGAAGGTGAACCTGTCCTTTAATCACATACTCTGTACATGACCAGGGAGAAAGCTCAACTGCTACGCCTAATTCTGTTGGTCGCCTTGACCAGTGGAATTGCTACTTGTAGACCTACAACTCACTCTGCCATCAATGCAAAATGTTTAAAATACATGTTTCACAGCAGCTTTTTCAAACAAAGCTCTACTGATTGATAAGAATGACTTTCACTACCAAATGTTGGATCATACATGTAGCAACACTTGAAAATGGAAAGATGCAAGTTTGAAGTTTGAATGGTTGTGTAATTCATGAGGTGCTCTTGCTGGGCCATGCATCTTGATGGTGGCTCAACTCTATATAATACACGATGACCTCCTCACTCTGTTTGCTTCTCTTGCAGAGCAATGTACAACAGCAAGAAGGCTGTTGAGACAGAGATAAATGTTAGTAATGAATATATTGAGCCTCAGGCTCTCATTTGCCTTGGTTTTCTTCCCATCCACACTCAACAGAACATAATCATGACATTTACAGTAAACGTCCCACAGTATGGATACATGTAGGTGTCAAAAAATGGGTTCCCTCCACACCCAGTTATGAGGGTAGCAAACGGAAATTATACCTCATTCAGCAAAATGTTAAGTGAGCATTTGCTCAGAGAAACAAATCAGCAATCATACCTGGACTGTGGAAATTATCATAAAACAAAGCAATATCTTTACACCGTGCCCCGGGAGATTTTCTATGTTGCGCGCTAAAAATTTCATGAGGTGAAACATGACGCTGTTGTCATAAAGTTTGCATTCGAGTATTAAAGCAATGCTCCAGAAGCAATGTGCCAGATTCCATCATGTCCTGCTACAGATTTAGGGTGTAAGGGATGGTATTGTTACATGTACAAAGGCTCAAGTGACTTGTATTGCGATCACTCTTTGTCTGGCATCTGGCGTCTGTCATCCGTCGTCCGTCGTGCCTCCTGCATTGTGCGTCTTGTAAACTTTTTACATTTTCATCTTCTTCTTGAAAACCCCATGATTGATTTTCATCAAACTTGGCAGGTAGCATCCCTAGGGGGATAGGATCTCAATTTGTTCAAATGGGCACCATGCCCTTCCTGGGGGCCCCAAGGGGGGCCCAACCCCCCCCCCCCCCCATTAAGGAATATTAAAAAATTCTCTTCTCTAGAACCAGAAGTGATAGAGCTATTAAAGTTGAAACTATAAATTAGTACATTGATGACTGTAGTTTCAAGTTTGTTCATGGCAGAATCAGGGGTGCCCCCCGCCCTTGGGACCCAGGGGAGGAGGTGGGGGTCCTAATGGGGCCTAAATTGTATATTTTCATCATTTTCTTGAAAACCCCATGATGAATTTTCACAAAACTTGGCATGTAGCATCCCTAGGGGGATAGAATCTATTCCATCAAATGGGCACCATGCCCCACCTTGGGGGTCCCAGGGGGCCCAATCCCCCCCCCCCCCAAGGAATCTAAAGATTTTCTCTATAGAACCAGAAGTGATTGAGAATACAATGAGTCAGTGTATTGATGACTGTTGTTTCAAGTTTGTTCATGGCAGAATTAGGGATGCCCCCCCCCCTTGTGACCCAAGGGAGTGGGGTGGGATGGGTCCAAATGGGGATGTAAATTGTACATAATTGTTGAAAACCCCTTGATGAATATTCACCAAACTTGACAGGTAGCATGCCAGGGGTTAAGATCTCAAATTGTTCAACAGGGCACCATAATTCTTCTCTAGAACCAGAAGTGATAACACAAGTTTGTTCATTGCAAATCCAAGGCTCCCCCCCCCCCGGAGTCGGGGGAGGTGGGGATCCAAATGGGGACCTAAATATTTATCTTCTTGCTCAAAACAGCGCAATGGATTTTCATCAAACTTGGCAAGTAGCATTCCTAGGGAGTTAGGATCTCAAAGTGTTTGAATGGGCACCATGCTTTCCTTGAGGGCCCCGGGGGACCAAACCTCCTAGTAATGAACAGTATTCAATAATATTGTTCTCGAGAATCAAAAGTGATAGGGCTTTAAGTCTTTTTTTTTTTCAAAACTGCATCTATAGTCCATAGTCCCCCTCCCCCCCACTCCAAGTGTCCAATGTTCTCAGGTAAGAGTCTACAAGAATGCATGGAAGGTGAACTTGCAATACTCAGGTGAGCTCGAGACCCCCCGGGTCTCTTGTTTTGGTTGAGATGGAGATTCAGGTTTTAACTTTTTTGAGGTGGGTCCCTCCTTTTATTAGGACCACTTTGATTTGCTTTGTGGATATTTCGGCCATTTCTAAACCGATTTTCATCAAATAAACTTTTAATCCCTCTTAATAGAATTGTATGCTCTATTAAAGTGGTCGCTAGTTATCATGCAAAAAGTTAAAACCTGAATCTCCATCTCAACCAAAACTATACCATCCCTTTAACGAGATGTTGGAGTATGTAGCTTTAATAATGAGTGATACAGAGACATACTGTATAAGTATTGAGTCAAAGTGTCCATTATTTGTTCCTCAATAATTTTTTTTTTTTTTTTTTTCATGGCCCATATGAAACTTTGATTCATGGTGACATGTTCTTGAAGGAAGGGTAAGTGTAATTTTACCCTTTTCAGGGTTCGAAATTGGCGATGGTCCGCTGGCTATTGGCCACCCAAAATCATGTCGGACTAGCTAAAAATCATAAAATTCTGAAGTAACTAGTTCGTCTGGCTAGCCAAAATATTGCTTCAGTGTCAAAATTGATTCTAAGTAGTCCGCCTGGCTAGTTAAAAAAAAAAGTTAAGTGCGACCCCTGCTTTTAGATTGTACTTTCATGGAAGGTTGGAAAGTTGGAATGTAGGGTGACTCTTTGAAAGTAAGGGAAAAAAAAACAATCACACCATACAGTGGGCTCTTTTACTCTAAAAGGAAATTCTCATTGTACTGTCATGCAGCAGATAGAATTGACAATTTACAGATGGTCCGCGCAGTGACAATACCAGGATGGTGGAGCAGTGACGAGTGCAGTGTAATGGTGGTGGGTCCTCTCATCTCTCGGTGTGGGCAGGAAGGTGTTGAAACCCTTCATTAAGTGATAACACCTACCCAATAAATTAACGATGATGGATAGGGAATGACTAGCGCCCCTCTCTGTGGCCCCATAATAACCTTGGACACACCCCTGACTGACTGACCGTTATGCCTCCCTCTCTAGTGCATCGGCTGTCACATACAGTACTGGCAGAAGATATATTGTTGATGATCACCTGCAAAAGTGTGTCAGCATTTTCCGTCCCCGGCTGCGTCTGCATCGTGTGTGCTGTGCGCGAGGTTGAAAATGAAGAAGGGAACACACCTGTGGTAGTTGCTGCAATAAAGTCAACTTTAGGAGTGACAGTATCGTTTTTCTTCGCTAACCCCTAGAGCTCACTGGCTGTCGTTTGGAATTTAGGTTGTTAAAGCCAGGTGGAGTCCCCCCTTCCCCCTTCTCCTGCGCAAGAAAGTACCGAGGTTAAAGCTCGGGCTTATTCTGCGAGATTGCAAGCCTTGTGCTTTAATGCACTTGTGCAGGTGCGGGCACACAACAGGAGTTTTAAGAGAGTTCTAACCCTGGGTCGTATCTAGAGAGCCTGAAGCTAAGAGCTCTCGGAGACTTGATCCACATGCTGCTTGCCAGGAAGCTGCCCATTTGCCACATTGCATTTGAGAGAGATTTGTCAGAGGGAAGCCCGCCTCTTGCTTGTCCCATTAGCTGCTTAGCCAGGTTTTTTTTTTGCTTACCACTTGAATGGGTGAAGATTTTCTCCATAAACCATGGAAAAGGTCATCATGTGTTACCAGGTGTCTATGGCATTGTACAAGGTAAGAATCGATGGATTAGGTGGCATTTCTCTTTACGAAAACCTATGCATGTAATATGATACTTAATATTTACGGCGTAACTATCAGAAAGAAAACTTGTACGTGTAGGCTTATTCCAAGTGCTAATCAATGTGTTTCTGTAATATCATTCCGATTAGGCCTATAATGTACACTGCTATAGAATAAAGTATTGACAACTACACTTTCACAATCAAATCATGTTTGAAATTGAATGTAACCTCAAAGGCATTTGTCTTGTGTACCATATGAATAGCTTGACTTCATTCTAATTTCATTTGCCCTGCTACGATGTAATGATGGCTGAATGTTTTTTGGTGATTACAATTCTATAATTTGAAGCTACAATATATGTGATATGTTTTTATGTTTTTTTGCAAACTGTTGTATACTGAAGATGTGCTGTCAATTTTTTTTTTCTTTCATTAAATGTGTTTGTATACACTGCAAAAATTCACAGAAAAAAAAAATGCATTTTATCAAGAGTAGAAATGATAAATGTGTCGGAACATTTGTAAATGTCCGTTTGGACTAACAGTGTTTCATGGAATTCATAGCTATTCTGGGCACATGTATTTAACCGTGGCATAAAGTTTGACTACAGACTGAAACCTTTGGTCTGGAGCTCTTATTCTTCACATTTGAATTTTTATACAAATGTAGATTTGACTAAAATAGGAAATGTGCTATTTGATAAACATGTTTCTGTTAATCTCTCTAAGAAATTGTTTACTGGGATCAGCATCCTGGGGAAAAGGCAAGCCCAGAATTAGCTGTTGTAATGTTTTTGCAACTTGTAGAAGTGGAGTTTATAAAGGGTTGAAATAAATGCGACAAATGCTGTTCAAATATTACTTTTCTTTCACAAATGCACCAGTACAAGTGCAATGCAAAGTTGTGTAAAATGAACAAGGATAAAAGCACCCTATTAAAGGAAAAGAAATTGACTATCACAGTTTAGATTGTATCTTTTTTCATAGAGAATGCAGTTGCCGCAGTCCAATGCAGGCATACTGCTATTGGTATAAAATGAAATATCTGTACTGTATTAGAAAAACAAGGAGATGGGACTTGATAGAAGACTACAGTGTAAAATATGTTTATAGTGGAATGGATACCCACATTGTTGAGTTTATAAGAAAGAAGATAGGAGGAAGGAAGATTGGAAGGAGAAAAAGAAGAGAAGAAGAAGGAGAGAAAGATGATGTAGAAGAAGGCAGATGAGAAGGGAGGAAGAGAAGGAGAAGGAAAAGAAGATGAGGAGGGGAAGAAGGAGCAGTAGAAAAGAGGAGGGAAAGAAGAAGTAGAAAAGAGGAGGGGAAGAAGGAGAAGTAGAAAAGAGGAGGGAAAGAAGGAGAAGTAGAAAAGAGGAGGGGAAGAAGGCGAAGTAGATAAGAGGAGGCAAAAAAAAAAAGAAGAGAAGAAAATGAAAAAGAAAGAGGAGAATGAGAAAATGAACAGAAGGAAGAATATAAAAGCAAGATGAAAGAAGATGAAGTGTAGTAGTCAACGAAAGATTCTTGGCTATGATCAGGCTGTATGAGGCAAGCGAAGTGAGGCGAGCTGTAAAGGGGGTGTGTCCCTTGTCCCTTGTCAGTCATCGAGAAGCAGTTACACCCAGGCAAGCCCAGTATTATCGGCCTCAATGAAACACGAAGGGAGACACCACAAACAATGCGACACGCTGCGAGTGACACACGCCGTAAGCCGCACTTATTAAGAAAGTAAACCCCTCGGAGATCCAGAGTGGAATCGACAGAGTGTGTTGAATAATTCGCTCTTAAAGGTGACTTTGTGTCAACAAGAAACAACACAAACAAACAAAAAATAGTTCGAGTAGAATGAGGACTAGGGAAGGAGCAACTACAATAGGATTTTATGGTTGACATTTACACTTTATAGCAGTCAGATTGTATGAATGTATGCATAATTATGTACACATTCCCCCTGCAAATATGAGCAGGTTAAAGGACAAGTTCACCTTCATAGACATGTGGGTTGAGTGAATGCAGCAATATTAGTAGAACACATCAGTGAGAGTTTGAGCAAAATCGGACAATCCGTTCAAAAGTTATGAATTTTTGAAGTTTCTGCTCACTCAAGGCTGGATGAGAAGACTACTATAGCTTGTGATGTCACATGAGTACAACGATATAAAGAAAGAATAAAGAAAATTCAACATATTCTAACTTTTCTCGCATAACAAAAGAACACTTGACTTCTCTCTTTCAGAAGGCAGGGGGAATAATATTACCCTTAACATATGTCAGTAACAAGTCGAAGAAATGTGCACTTAATTCAAAAAGTAAAGTTTTGTGAAATTCTCTTTTTATTTTCTTTATATGGTTGTACGCATATGACATCATACAATATAGTAGTCTTCTCATCCAGCAGTGACTACACAGATACTTTAAAAATTCATAACTGTTGAACGGATTGTCCGATTTTCCCCAAATCTTCACTGATGTGTTCTACTAATATTGCTGCATTCACTCAATCCACATGTATATGAAGGTGGACTTGTCCTTTAAAGGCATAATTTACCATTTGCAGATGAACCAAGAACCCAGCATTAGTGCTTCAAAATAGTTAAAATGTGAATTAGGGATAGAAACAACCAATGCAAAAATTGGAACCAGTATAATCAGTGTTAAGTATTGTTGAACAAAATGTGAACAATAGTTATAAAATTTTTTCCAGATTAAACCGTCTACAGTTATGGCTTAATGAGAAAAATAGTGATATCTCCTTATATTTCAGGCTTTATTGCAAATATTTTATATGGTAGGATGTTTTGTGATACAACTGACCTACACATACAGTTCGACCTGGATTATCCGGCCATGTTGGGACTGGCGCTCATCCGGATAAGTGAATTGGCCGGATATGGGAGACACAATGTTAATGTATGTACATAGCTGCCATCCAAGCTGCCGTCCCAGTGCACTGGCAGCTAGGCAGGTAGCGTACCCCGCAACGGTGGTTCTTATGGTGAATTTATAGATCATGACTGCTTACTTTTATGATGATAATGTGGTGTGAATTTATGTTTATAGTTCTGTCGGGAATATTGTAGGTAAATCGTGTGAGCTTTGTAGAAATTTTCATTGAGTTTAAAGTCACTGTTTTTTCTCAATTTTTGGATGAAAAAAAAAAGTCCTTCACTGCGTGAACGCATCCGGATGATAGAGATTTCCGGATAAAAGGAGGCCGGATAATCGAGGTCGAACTTTATATGCATCAAAAGTGATATCTTGAACATTTTTGAAATCACTGCTCCCAAAGGAAAACAGGACCTTTAAAGGAGACCTCTGGATAATTTTCAGACCTACATTTGAACAAAGTTCTATAAATTGATCACACTAGGTACAGAGTTTAAGAATTTATAGTGATTGAGATGAGGTATAAGAATGTTTTTAAAATTTATAACAAATCACAATAAACAAGGATGATGACATGGCAGCCTCACTGTAAGAATGCATGAGTGGGACTCAAGGAAGCAGAACAAAAGAAGAGAGCAATATTCTACACAGGTAAACTTGTTATGTAAAGCAAGTGGTATTGTATGGGAACTGAACACATTTCTGAAATATGTGAGCCTCCTGTGTCATCATCCTTGTTCAGTGTAATTTGTTTTTAGGTTTTTTTTTTCAGATTACTGGTTTTCTCTGCTCAAAAACCACAATCAATTCCACAAATCTATACAGGAAGCTGTTGATTTATGTAGGTACTGTATGATGTGAAATTATGAAAATCATCCACACGTCCCCTTTAAGGTTTCAGCCGTGATTTAAAAACAATATAATTTATAAACAATACCATGGTGTGTTTTGTGTTCCTGTCCATAAAAGATTTTTCATTTGGAGTAGAGTCATACCTAATGTTCAGTTTGCATCATGCAGCATTTTACCTGGAAAAAAAAACACACACAAAAAAAACACCCTGTACTTCATATTGTTCTGTCATACATATGTTAATGTATAAACATAAAGAGTAAAAAAAATTACAAATTGTGCATGTTATGGTAAAAGTTCTATAATTTTGAAATAAACATGTACAAATGTATTTAGTGTTACTATAGAAATAGGCCTATGATATGTGCCAGTGACTCTTGAGGTGATGAAGATTTCTTTTTTTTTTTTTAATTCATGTTTTAATATCGTCCGCCTTATGCCAAAAGGGCACTAATAGTGTACAAAGTCTATGGTGTTAAGGGCCTTTTGGCGTACAACATTATAAGGTCGACGATATACAGTACATGTATATTGTATGACAGTGATTAGGTGTTTCAGGAACGTGCTTACAAACAAGAACATTACGTGGTGTGAAAGCAGGCCATGTCATTGCATCCAAGGTAGGACTGCTACAGTAGCCTGCCATTTCAGGCATTTTTTTTTACACTAATAAATCACTGCTGTGGAAACACACAGCAATAAAGGCATGGTTGGGTGGTAATTGTGGAACACAAGGTTTAGAAAATCCCATTGGCTACCTGGTGATTCACACCAGCGCTGATTCTCTGCACTGTCAGTGGGTAATTCCCTACAGTCCATTTCACACGACAAAGGCTAACTGACCTAATGCCCACTTCACATCCACTTTTTTTACCCATTACTTTTTTCCCCCCTTTTCTTCTGCTCTGAAGGTGTGACTCTGGCCCTGTATGAAATCTAGCAAGGGAAAAACAAACCAAAAGATCACTCCACATTCCTGATTGACTGATAAGAATCAGTTTTTATGTAATTGTGAGTCTTCACCTGCAATATGGAAATTTTTATTGTGGTGACTAGAAAAAGAAATTGTTCTCTGAATCCCTTGACAGAATTACTGCAAGTCATCAGAAGCATATTAAAAAGTGAGATTTTTAAAAATTATGATGACAGGCGGAGGTTGGCAAATTTATGTAAACAGATGGTCACCCAAAGCAACTGATATTCAAATACAGTGTGTATGAATTTTCATCATGTATCTAAAGAAATGATGGCCACAGAGTCAAAACAGGCTGAAAACAATGTTACATGTTTAGTGGGCTGTAACTACTTGTATGTTGTATTCTCACAACATTTATTCATATGGTTTAATATACCTATGAATGTGTACTGTAGGCCTATGTGTATTTATAGCATAGTTGCAAATTGAGCTGCTATTGCCCCAACCTAAATCTAAGAAAAAATACAATCATTGAACAGTTCAAGAAAATACTGTAGGTACATCCTATAGACATTGTCCTAGGTGCATCCTTAGACAGATTGCAATACGTATAATGTAATGGTTAAGCAATTAGAGGTCAAATGTTTCATACACCATCAAGATACCAAGATCTGGGCCCTGTTTTATGAAGAGTTATAATTGATTATATAGTTGTTTCTAACATAAGACTATGGCAGCCTGTGTGTTATGGAAATTTATATAATCGATTTTATCTTTTGATAAAACGGGGCCTTGTAAACAGAGTCAGATGATGTAGATAGAATACAAAGCTTGCTTGACACAAATGTGAGATTCTGTTATGGCAGTTTCAACAGGGAGAATATAAGAGAGACTAAAACTCACTTTTGGGCAAGTAAACTGAATGTACAATTGCCAACTTAAAATGTACCCAGGGACTATGCCCTTAAATTTGCATTGGGGCAAGTAGGATATACATTGTACGATACCTCATATATTGTCACCTGTCCGGCAGAAGGACCCTAGCATGAAATTTTGACCTCCAAATCAATTTTTTTTTTGTGACGCACTGAAGTTCTACAGAGTTTTAAAAGGTCTTTCATACAATGTAGGATTTTTTTACTTTTTGAGCGTGCACACCTTTAGGCCCTTCTGCCAGGCAGGCAGCGATGTGAGGATGCCCTACAGTATATGAACCCAGAGCCTTTTGGGAACTCATGGGTAGATATAAAAGTACAGCTCTGGTTGAGGTGAGGATTTAGCTTTTAATGTTTTGCAAGATATTCAGAAACCACTCTATGAGATGTCAAAGAGCATGCAATTCTAAGGGGTATCAAAAGTTTATTTGATGAAAATTGGTTTTGAAATGGCTGAGATATCCAAAAAGAAGGTGAAACAAAGAGATCCTAATAACAGGCGTGGCCTGTCGCCTGTTGTCATCACTTTTTTGGATATCTCAGCCATTTGAAAATCAATTTTCATCAAATAAACGTTGGAATCTTCTTAGAATTACATGCTCTTTCATATTTCATAAGAGATTTCTCATTATCTCACTTAGAAATGTTATAAACCTGAATCCCCACCTCAACCAGTATAGTGCGGTCCCTTTAATATGGTTCCTTGATTAAAATCAGTCTTCATGCGCTGCCTACCACAGTATGTTTAAAAATCGCGACTCGTGCACGACTGGTAGAATAGAAAAGTCCATCTTCAAATATGGGCACTATGATAACAGACCTGGGAGGTGGAAGAGAGACTTCCACCTCCCAGGACAGACTAGGAGGTTGGTCAAAGAAGTCTTTTAGTGTTACAGCTTAAAATTCTTTTCTCGATTGATTGATTGATTGATTTTATTTCAAATTCAAACAGAGTAAAAAACGGAGATACCGTGTCATTACATGGAATTGGGTGGCTCGCAAGAGCCTGTCGTGTTAGCGTTTTCCAAAGCGTCGCAGGGTTTCCAGAATATATGCGGAGTTGTGCCAACCTTTGCAACAATACACACAGTCTTCCCCCGACAACGTCCCTTTAATTCGGATTCACCAGGTTGCACCTTTCCCTTCCCTTTCCCTCTTGTGGATGACTTGTTGGATGTGAAGTGTTGCAGCTGTGGATGGATGTTATCCAAGTTATTGGAATTGTGACAAATTACCGTAAACCCCACAGCAGTCTGAGTGCCAAGCATAATCCTCGTCATGTCACATAATCTCGAGAATCTCCCGGCCTGTTCACACTTTCCATCATTCTCGCCGAGTGGGCTATTAGAATGCATTTCGTAGCCCGTCTTCCTCCCTGCTGGAATGTCGCAACACGTACCCCAGAAAGAAAGTCAGTTTGCATACCAGCACTATTCATAGTAGCATCACCCCTTCGTGACACTGGCATAAACTTGTCTGACGTGCCTGACAGTTGGACAGTCATTTTTCATGCCACACTCTTTGGCTCGAATTCACGAAGGTGGTACAAATGAAACCATGGTTTAAACTATGGACATAAACTATGGAGTGCCAAGTGTCGCATGGAATATTTCGTTACGAAATTGGTCATTTCGTCGACAAAATGACCGTTTCGTTAACGAAATTATCATTTCATGGACGAATTGTTCATTTACTTACAAAATGTCATTTCGTTACAAAATAATCATTTCATCGACGAAATGACTGATTTCGTAACAAAATATTCCATGCGACACTTGGCGCTCCATGGTTTTTGTCCATGGTTTAAACCATGGTTTCATTTGTACCACCTTCGTGAATTCAGGCCTTTTCGTCTACTCTGTATTCCTGCTGGATGCTGTAAACTCACCTGCCCACCTACAAAACAATACAACTAAAAACTGGCTCTCCAGCAAGTAAACAAATGGGCACGCACCTCATAGAATATAGGGCCCTTGCCCAATTTCCCATTAAGCAAGTGACATGGGAAAATGTCTTTTCTAATGCCCTGCTCCGATTACCTTTCTGGTGATGACGATCAAGAAGATAAGAAACTGAGTGTACATTGTATGTATGAGATGATAGTATGACAAGAATCATGCAATCATCCCACACCCAAAATGGCACATTGTTTCACATTTTCTGAAAGGGCAAATTGAGTTCATTTTTAATTCATGTCGATAAACAGGGTAAAGTTGAAACAGACAGAATGCTGACAGTTTCACAAAATCTTGTATAAGAGCTGAAAGTTCTGAATGAGACAGGTCCTCATGTTTTTGATGTAGTGTTATTGGACCCTATCACATGCAAATCAGTCAGAATGAATGCTGTGGTGCTTTACCAAAAATTTTCACTTGTGTGTAATATTAAAGTATTAAAATAAAACAGTAGTATTTTTAAGTAATACCATGGAAAATCTCCTTAATTAAAAGGTCATTGAAACCCTTGATTCATGTGATGGGAAGCATGTATAACCTTTGTTTGAACCCAGTTATGAAAGAAAGAGTAGCAAAAACTGTAGCAGTGCGAGACATCGCTGTCCCATGAAAATAATATGACATTTTAGGGTTTGTCTAAACACGTTAACATTTGGACCTGAGACACTCAGATGGGTGACAAAGAGCGTGTTTCTACTGAGCGACGAAAATTCGAGGTGATGCCAGCCGATGTGTGGTGATACCGGCCGATGCCGGCCGATACCGGCCGATGCGTGGTGACACCTCGAATTTTTCCTCAGTAGAAACAGATCGGGTAGTGGCCGATGCCGGCTGATGCGAGGTGCTCCGTCGTCCATCTATTGAGGTGGTCGATGCGTGGTGACGCGAAGGACGATTCTCAGTAGAAACACACCGGGTAGCGAAATTCGTGGTGTATCGGACGTCTAGAATTTCTCCCCGCGCTTTTCAATCGGTTCATCGAACACACTCCTTCGACACATGTGTACAAAATACGTGTGTACACACAGCGACCGTGTTCGCATCATGCTTTGTTTTGTACCAACTCGCTTGTGTATGTGTTATAGGCCCTATACGTTACGTTACATGTGAATTGTGGCATTCATCGTCTATTGTTCGTGTGATTAACAGCCTAACTTATTGCATTACTAAGCCCTCATCCACTTACTTGATTTTACACCGCGTTATTTCATTTTATATTGTCTCGAATCGTGAGGGTACCACATTAGTATGTCGCAGCCTTGAGAAAATCTCAACTGGACCCTCGATCTCCAAAGATTTCTCATCAGTCAGTGGCAGGATACCAGTATAGTTCGGGGTATATTGGATGGGAAGACGAAGAGAAATGGCTTATCAAAAAATAGCCGACGCAGTTGTAGCAAAGCAGGCAGGGTTCGGATCGTATTAACAGGCAGTGCGCGCGTGACCCAAATCTGTGACTTAAAAATACCTGACTTCCGGAATCGCCGCATTTGCACGTCACCTTTTCATCACCTCGTATTTTATCGCTCAGTAGAAACAGCTCGAGTGGTCGTAAAATACGAGGTGCTGCGTTGGACAAAATTCGTGGCGATGCCAGGGATGTGAGGTGCTCTCAGTAGAAACACGCTCAAAAGCTCGTGATTCAGTCTTCCAGACGTATCTCACATTAAACTCTTCAGAATTTTTCTGTCATGAAATTAGCACTGGATTTAAATGCTTCCTTGATGAGCCCTTCCTTGCTGTCGTCTCTAATCGTGTAGGCAAACGACCACCACTTTTAAGTGAAAATCTGCAAGTTTAATAAAAAGAAATCTTTCAGATCAACATTACTTGGCATTATAAACATCAGAATATCGTCACTAAAATGCAGACTTGTTCATTCATCAATATACTTGTAAAAGCAACTTGGTATTTCAGCTGTCATTCAACCTTGGATCCCCCACGCAGACAAACAAATGTACAGACACAAGCAAAAGAAAAAAAATGGGTAGCATTTTTGCATCGTGAATATTTTTTTAACTGAGATATCACCGTGCCATCAAACCCCTACCCGGCATGAAGTCACAAAACCTGTTTCTGTGATGCTTAGAGGCAAGTGCAAATTTGCCAGCGTCTTGCGAGCTGTAATCGAGGGTGACAAATTGCTCTAACGCCCTAGAACAGTTGGGTGTGTGAGCCAGCATTTGGTTTCTCTTCATTTTTGCGCCCAAATCATGAACTATCTTGGCATGCAATTTTGCGATAATTTCCCCCAAGGAAATTGCTCGAAGCATGTCCTTATGTACGGAGCTGTGCAGCTCCCGCGTTGCACTTTCTTAACTGTACCTTCTATAAAGTCGTTGTTGTTTTTTCAGATACGTGCTCCTCTAGTCTTGTTAAAGGTAATAGTTTCCAGTTTATGATCCTTGACTTTTCAAACTTTATCTTCATTAGATATACAGCATGTATCAAATATTTCATCATGCTACAAAATGTATGAGGAGATGTACAATGTAGCTGTTACAATAAGAGAAATAAAGTAATGGTTTTCACCCCTCTCTTTACAGCCACAATTGCCTGTGTTTAGGGTATTTTCCACTACCATGCAAGAGAGAAGAGAGTCAGATTTGTGAATTGAACAATGTTATGACTGTGAATTCAATATGATGATGATATATTTTTGCACAACAATTGTCTTTCATTGGAAAGGAAGAACAAGAAACATATTCAAGACCTCCCACAATACTTTTGAACGAGGGAAAGTACTGCTGTAACAGTAGCTGTGTATGCTACAAGTTGCACAAAACGACTTTTATATTCTAAAACAAAATTTGTTATAGGTCAGAATAAGGTGATTTTTGTGAGAAGGTGAAAATATCAAAATTGAATCAACCTATGCTTGAATTGCTCAAGTTATTTAATAATGATTTTTGTTTTTGTCAAGATGGAGTCTATATCAATTGTGACCTTGCATTTCTAGAAATGTTCCTTCTCATGAAAGGTTCCCAGTGAGCTCATAAATAGCTTTAACAAAATACTTTGCAGAACAAATATGATTCTAGGACAGCAGAAAATGAAATACAGTATCAAGACAATAATAGGCCCTCTCATGCATCAAAATTGTCATCTGTCACAGTTGGTATTTTATGAAATATGTGTAGAAACTTGATTTGATTTTTGACATCCCTGACATTCCAGCCAGAAAACTTCAAAACTTAGAAAACATTAGAATTTCAATGAAAAAGAAGAGCAGCACATACATTGCATGTGTATGCTGTATACAGCAAGCAAAATCATTTCATGAACAGGATTATTAGATAAGACGAGGATTGGTTTAACAGGTACAAGCCATTTAAATTATATTAAAAAGCCTTGTAGTTCTCAAGAATGATTGTCTATAAAAGCATTGCTTCTCTGCGGCCCACTGGTGGGCTGCAAAGCTCTCGCAGGTATACATGTAGGCCGCAATGTTTGCCAAAAATGAAATGAAAAGAGATTCATATCTCATCTTTGAACCGGGCCTCCAAAATGTAGGAGCCATGAAAGTAGGTCTTGGGTTGAAAAAAGGTTGAGAAGCATACAGCTTCATGTCTAAAGCACTCTCGGTAGAGTGTCTTGTGTCGTAATATAGACTTCAGATTCTGCAATCTATTGGGATGGGGGAGGAAATTTTGACTTTTTGTGATTATTGAATGTTTGCATTCATTTTGTTACTGTCTGTCTGTCTGTTTGTCTGTCTGTCTGTCTCTGTTTCTTTCTCTCTATATTTTTCTCTCTTTTCTATACTGTTTCCCGTTGCATACATGCCCCATTTGTGCGTCAATTTGTAACGCTTGTCGTCCGTACCAGAAGTTGTATATCTCCGCTGCCCTAGTCCCAGTAGATCTCGGCAACCTGTATCTTTGATTCAAGCTGGCATGCCTTGGGACTAGTGGGAGGTACAATGGGAAGTCGAGGCTGAGATTAAAACAAAATGCCTCTCTCAGACACACCTTAATAATATCAGATTGGAACCATGTGTCTGCACTAGCCACGTAGGCCTACTGTACAGTACGACAGTGTTATGTCCAGCTCCTCGGCATTGGAAACATGTGAGAAATCACCTTTAAAAAAGTCTGTGTTGTTCGCATTGGCTTGCATGGACATTGAGTCATGAAACAACACAAGGCAAACATATCAAACCAAGACAGCAACAAAGTCCCCATCATGTCTAGACTGTGTTTGAGGCCAGTATGGGCAGTAACCCTCTTTTGCTAGCCCTTAAAGTTTTTTTTTGTTTGTTTGTTTTTTTTTCAAATTTAATAAAGATCTCTTTGATCCGGATTCTTGTAGGTCAATCAGTGTGTATGCATGACTACAAAGGGATTTTGAGAAGTGTTGAATGCAGACAACACACATGTATTTGAGTTCTTTCATCTTTACCTCCGTCCAGGACTTGTTTGTTTGTTTGTTTGTCTGTCTGTCTGTGTGCAAAATAACTCAAATTAGAAAAAAAAAGTTGTGAATGGCTTTAGATGGAACTTACAGGAAAAGTTGATAATGACCCAAGGAATAGATGAATAGATTTTGATATTGATCCGGATTTATACCATCTTGATCCAGGATACTTGATTATTATTGTTATTATTTTTTTTTTGCATCAAGGATTATCATTGCCAACAAACAGGGTCAAGGGAGTTCAAGCTGCACATTTTTGATGTGTGTATACAGGCACTGAGTGCGTGTACAAGGCAGAGCATGTAGTACAGTGTAAGCTGCTGATGAGGTAGACGCTTGATACCAAAGAGCTTTGATAATGAGTGGTGGTAAGAAAAAACTTCTTTGGCTCTTACTCAGTCTGAAACACAACAAAAAGCTTTATAAAAAGTAATCTATTATCATTGGAAAATAAGGGCAATTTTCAGCATGCGTGTATGCGGGTTGAAGTGAGCTGCTTGGCGGAGGTCTGTACTCTCCAGCGCTTTTCTAGTTTTAGATGTGCTTAACATGATTTCCAGGTTCCTCAAGAAAAGAAAAATATATATATATTTTTTTCTACTGAGCTCCTGTTTTATTTAACCTAAATACTGAACTATTATGACCAAAATCAAAGTGCCGCACTCAAAGCCTTTTTATATCCCCACCCACCAAGCTTTCCCTAAAAAAGGTGGTCATGATTTGTGGTCAAGGCCCAGATGTCCATCTGGCCATCCTGATGTCAAATACAAAAACGAGAGAGAATTCTCAAAATGTACACTTTGGGCCTCATTTGATAGAGGTTAGGGGTCAAAGGTAAAGGAAAAAATTTGAGATGGAATTGTCAACACAATAACTCTATGCGCAAGTGTAGTATTATCATAGTTCAATATTTTGCTCTCTACTGAGCTTTTCCTGATTAAAAAAAAAGCTTTTGGTGTAGGCCTATACATATGTGTAAATATTGTCTTTTATAGCTCTCCTACACAATTTACATGTGCTTTTACAATTTGTATATTTGTCTTTGTTCATTAACATGTTCTATTTAGTGAATCATATAATTTGACGTATGATTTTATCAATTAAGTTTATTTACTTAAAGTGCACAATTGTACTTTGTCTATGGGCACTGTGTGTGAAATGTTTAGTAGCAGTATTTTTTTTTGTCTATTTGTTTGCTTTTTTTCTTCTATTCATTGCTCCTGACATGCACTGTGCTGAATTTTTGATAATGCTTTGACAAGACTATTCAGTTTTGCAACCTTTTTGAGTTGCAATGAAAAAAAAGGGCATTTTTTTTTCATGAGAGTGAGAGCTGTGAGGTGTCTTCATTGAGGGTTTGTAATGGTTGTGAAAAGTGGAATTTTTGAATGACCATCACTTTCAGTGATTTTGGCCAAAGTAGACAAGCATTATTGGATAGGCCCTTTAATTATATATATATGGCATTTCATGTGGGAGTTCCACAGAAAATAAAATGAGGATATGATGTCCTCATCATAAGGTGATGTAAAACTAGAAATGTTTGTGTGCATAAAATTTTTGAGAAGTTTTGCTGAGAGAGAGAGAAATGAGGGTAAGATAGAAAAAAATAAAGAAAAGGAGAATATTAAAGCAAGGTTTGTTTTATTGCGATATGATCAGCCATCTGACATGTATTGTAGACTTGAGAGCATGAAGGGCGGTACCGCTAATACACGCTTGAATCACGGAACAGGTTTCTACGAATCTTGCAACCTGTTCACTGTTTACGAGACACCTGCTCTTTTGCAGGGTATGGCTCCTTGGATAGGACGCGTCTGACACCCCAGGTGTTAGCCTGCCCTCAAGGCTTTAGCCAGAAACTGGTTGTTGTCATCATATTTATTGTGATATAGCGTATAATGATGGGCCTGCTTTTCTTTCATGTGCGGTGGAACCGATACATCATGCACAGATTAATTGCCAGTGCACCTGTTTGGAATCATTTCACCCGGGGCCCCAGGTTGGGAGATGCCTGTACATTGAACTCCCAGGGGATGAATGTGACAGTGGGGACCTTGCTCATACACATGTGCCCAGCTTATCATGGCAGTACAATGCGGCCTGTCAAAATTATCTATGATATCAAACCAAGGGCATACAATGTACTTCTCCTACCATAGTTCCAATCAAAACTAGTAAGTGCCAGGGAGAAGACAAGATAATTCTGCACCTTCTCAGCTGTTTCCGGTTGAGATAAAGAGAAGGCAAGATGAGAGATCTTTTATCTTCTTGCCTTCTCTTGGGTTTTAGAAGTAGACAAGAAGACAATAGTTAGGTTCACATGCTGCTCCTAAACTTTAAGTTTAGGTCAATGACAATAGTTTGTAGTTTTAATAGCACTGTATGGACACACTCGAAAGTTAGCACTAGACATCTTTAAAGGATTTACGCTCTCTCCACGAGCCACCGGGGGAGGGGGGGGGGGGGGGGATATGGTCATCTAGCAAAGTCTCTGCACTTCCGTTGTATTCATCGTGTGAACCCGTGTCATAAATTCACGTGTGGAGCTACAGAACAATAATCATCGACAGTTAAGTTTTCGACCTAAACTTCAAGTTTGGCAACTGCGTGTGAACGTGACTAATATTTTGTAGATCTTTGTGTCTCCTTAACCTCTTGAGTCCGAGGAGGTGAGAAGGCGAGATATTTCATTTGTGGATTAAAGAACCTTCAGAATAATGAACCGTATTTCAATGTCAGATAAACAAACCTTCAGAATAACGAACATTGCCCATATTAAGAGACAAGATGATGCTAACAACGCTTCTGTTGTCTTTTTTTTCCTCCAGACTGGTTTCAAGCTCTTTCCAAGAAATAGAACCTCCACATCATCCAGAGAGAGTGTTGCCGCCACCAGCGCCCCCACAGGCCAGGCAGAGCCCAGGAGACAGCTGAAGACCCTTGAGCTCACACCGCCCGACTTCAAGGTGGATCGGCAGATCCTCATCGACAGCTACCTGGACATTGAAGTCAAGGTCAGCGGGGGTCAAAGACAAATGAAATCAAAGTCACATTTATACTTATATTCAGATCCATGTCGTACTTTAGAACCAGTACTGTCTTGTGATACACATCCTGATCCTTTTATAACAAGGACCTCTGTCATGTGAGTGATGTCCGTTTTTTACATCTTCATTTTGTGCTTTTGATTTTTTATAAACCTGAATAAATGGTAGGTTTGAAAAAATGTTGGCTGTTAATATCAATTTTCCATTATCTATGACATGCTCCTGTTAAATGGTAATGGCAGTGAACAAATGGAATGCTATATTGTTCATAGGGTGCCATGAACATGTAAACTTGTGTAATTGCTATTTTTTTTGTATTTAAGATAAAATTATACATTGCTGTTATTTACAATGTATGTCCCCAAAAGGAATATTAATGGTAATGATGTTTCCTAGACTAATCCAATTCAAGTACAATTTCACTTGAATTTTCCATGTCAGGAACATAGCAGTTGCTGTGAAACTTACAATGAAAAAGGCATAGACTTAAAGGTCTTGTTTACCTTTGGGAACAGTGATTTAAAAAATATTCAAGATATCACATTTGATTCATATGTGTTGGTCTGTTGTATCACAAGACATCGTACCATATAAAATTTTCGAAATAAATCCTAAAATATAAGGAGATTTCAGTATTTTTCTAAGCAAACCATAACTGTGGACGGTTAAGTCTGGCAACATTCTTATCTTATCTATTGTTCACATTTCTTCTATTTAACAATGCTTAACATTGATTATACCGATTCAAATTTTTACAGTGGTGGTTTATATCCCAAACTCACATTTTGGAACTATTTTAAAGCGTTTTTGCTGAGTTTTTGTTTCATCTGCAAATGGTTAATTATGCCTTTAATCAGCTTTCCTCAAGTAAACACAATTTCAGTAACAAATCATAATCAAGACCTTAAACATTTTTTTTTCAGTCAACCAAAAGATGAATAATTCAAACAAAACAAAACGAAAATATTTGAAAGACTGATGTATGGAAGGAAAACATGCCAGGGAGGATACAAAGACTATTAGTCTCTATTCTGAGTGTACAACAACTGGGTGGTGCCAATGTTTTGGGTTCATTGTGAGTAATAAAGCAAACTTGAGGTTCTTTTTGGGCGGAAAGGGAAAAAAAACATGTCTGTCCTTGGATATTGGTCATTGTTTGATCAATGGTAGCACTGCAGACATCTTGACTCATGTATATAGGAAGGCACTTCTTTTTTAATGGACAGATGACATCGTCTTTGCTTTCTTGAGCAATCGTGAGCATGGCTCGTGTACAGGAAACAGCAGTGTTCTTTCAAGAGCTTGCTTGGCAGGTATCAAACTGCGATGTTTTATTATTTAAGAGAAGAGAAGTCCTAATGTATGTGCAGACGCTTTTCTACGCCCTTGGCAAACATGGGGGGGGGGGGGGGTCTTGCAAGAACTGCCTGTAACATTTTGTATATGATGGCAAGGCATTTGATATGTGTGTCTGCATTGTATAACGAAAGTTAATAGTGTGTATATGATACCTGCCTTTGTGTGTTTAAAGGGGTCATGGCTTGTGAGGAAATTCTCTGTGTGAATTTCCTGATTGTACTCCATAGTTCACCTGGTGGAAAAATATATTTACAGACAAGGCAGGTAAAAAACAAAACAAACAAACAAACAAACAAAACAACAGCAGTGAAGAAAAGGCCGCTCGGTCCTGGCTAATTGGACATGTTTCTGTTGTTCATTACTTTTTCGCTGGCTGTTATTCCATTAGTAGGACCTTTTAAGAAAGCGATAAAACCTACATGTAGTGAAGTATTTTTTTATTATTATTTATAAAGCACAAATCTCTGCTACCATTTCTAGTGTTGAAAGTGCTGATATCATTTCACTTCCTGAGGAATGAAGAAGAAAATATTTGTAAAAAGCCACTGCATTTTCACTAAAAAAAAGAAAAGAAAATACCACTGCATATAAAATGAGAAGTGTAGGTAAATACAACCGTCATAGAAATTTAGACGTTAATTTTGATGACTGATATGAAGTTATAGTAATTGTATACTGGAGCTAAAAGATGCTTTGAAATTGTAAAGTGTCAGTGACACAGGGTCTTGAAATATACATCAATTTATCCACAACACACTCGTTATAAAATGGTGTGGTATTTGAATTTGGTATGACAGGTTTTCTTTTTAGTGTTAGGATGTGGTACTTTTGAGCAGATGCTACATGTACTCTGATACATAAAAAATCAAAAACTTTATCTGAACTTATTTAAATTTTCCTAAATATCACCTCACCTACTCCTCATACTGACTAGTAATCAAAATAATGGCACACAGATTTATGGACGAAGTTCCGTCAGATGTCGCCATGCTTTCTATATTATGCAGTTGTGTTGTAGTTTAGAGGGACATCGTTCAAGATGGAATATTGAATATTTGCACCCTAATCTTTATAACCAGTTTGATTAATTCACCAAAAAAACAATGTGCGCTGGTTAGGCATTTGTTTAGCTTCAAGGCTGAGATTGATATTATTGGAACAGCATAGAGAGGGGAAGAGGAATGTTGGCACAAGTTCAAACGCAGGATTAAAAGTCTAGGTCTGACTTGGATGTCGTTACACCCATTAGATAAGAGTAGGAAACTATTAATTATGCCGGGGGAAAGGTTGGATTTCTGTTGGTGTGAAAACAATGATGAATCATTGAAATGTAGCATTGAGCAGATGGCCAGGCTGCATTTTATTTGCATTGCATTGAAGTGTGTCTGAAGCAAGGAGTAAAACTGCATATTTCTGTCATTAGTGTAGCAGGGCTGCACACTAACCCATTTTTTTCTACTGGTCCGACCTGTCTGTTGGACCAGTAGGTACTGTAAAACATGATATTTTCACGGCATGAAATTTTTGCGAATTGGAGCCCACAGCCTTTTTCGCGAGTTGCCTCTAACATTCAATGCATATAGTGTAGACAAGAAGTTTCGCGTGCATTTTGATTTTGCAAATTTCGCGAGAGTCAAGGTTCACGAAATTGAAATGCACGCAAAATGTCCTCATTTTACAGTACTCAGTTTTTCTATTTTTCACTGGTCCATTCCAGAAAAAGTTACTGGTTCGATAGTGTTTTTTACTGGTCAGGGACCGTTTGACAGTGCCAGTGTGCAGCGTCGAGTATAGGCTGATATACTGCAAGTACTCTAAAAGGGGAAAACGATTGAAAAAATGAAATTAGAAAGATTAAGTCAGGTCAGTAGACAAGTATGCTTTTTTGATACTTGAGATAAGTGATCATTAAGTGCTGATTTACATTGTGTAAACATTAATTAAGGGTTGTACTGCATGGAGAATCTAGAAGACTCAAGGCCAAGTGATGGTTTGTAGTCCAGTATGAAAAATGATATTGAATAGTTTAAGAGAGAGAGAGAGACAGACAGACAGACAGACAGATTTTTTTTTTTTTTTTTTTGGGGGGGGGGGAGGGGTTACTTGTATACAGTATCATTGAACAGTCTTTTTTTTTTGAGGAGTTACAACAGTGCCCTCACCAAATATTGATTAATGACTGATAGGACAAATGTGAGTATACAAAAGCCGCATGAAATCATGGTAGGGTCCAACAAAAATAACTTTAAATGCATGAAGTTTCCACATTGTGTGACTGAGGTACAGAGTATCTAAAGGAAGAACAATTTGTCGTTAAAAAGGTGTACAAGAGGAGACTTGGATGTTTAATTTAAGAACTGGCCAGAGAAGAGGGGGCAAGCCCATCCTTTTCCTTGTAGGAGATGGAAGCATGACAGAAACTTTGCCTTGGATTCACTGAGAGAGAGGGCTCAGTACCCCCCCCCCCCCCCCCCCCCCCCCCCCCCCCCCCCCCCCCCCCAAAAAAAAAAAAAAAAAAATCTGTTTAGGGTGGGGGTGAGGGTCTTTCAACAAAAAGGAGGGAGTACTACACGTCTTCATTGAGAATACACTTTGAATAAATATTGTTGCCTGGTTCACTCGCTTGTTCAGCAAAAAAAAAAAAAAAAAAAAAAAAAAAAAAAAAAAAAAAAAAAAAAAAAAAAAAAAATGGTCTATACTGTAGCTGCCTAGCACCCTTCGTTTTGGTGATTATTCCGAAGATTCGTTAATCTGAAAAATGAAATAAGGTTTGTTATTCCAAGGGTTTATTATTCCAAAACATACTTTAATTCCATAAATACCTAGAAGCTTATTAATCTGAAAATCGGTTATATAGGGTTCATGAATCCAAACATTTGTGACATTATTCTGAAGATATATATTATTCCAAAAATTAAAATACAAACACACATTCTGTATTCCAAAGGTCCATTTATCTGAAATATCAAATAAGGTTCATTATTCTGAAGGCTTGGTAATTCAAAAATAAAATAATATTCGTACATCAGACAATGAAAAAAAATTGCGTACTAATAAACCTTTAGAATTATGAACCTTTAATACTTGTTTTGGAATTAACAAAGAACTTACCATTTAGCAAATATTTTTTTAATTTTTGGATTAACGAATCGTCGTAATATTAAACTGCATTTCAATTTAGGGGATTAGAAACCTAGAATAATGAGCCTTCAGGATAGTGAACCTTCAGAATAATGACACTTCAAAATGTTTGAATCATACAGAGGATATTCTCTTCTCCATTTATAAGTCAAAGTATTCTGAAGTATTCAATTTTGTATCCAGTGGTGGTAGACGATTTCTTCGTCTCCCATGGTCTTTTTGGTGCATTTTATAAACTCTCTGTTTCATCGACAATACCCAGTTTTATCAATTTAGAGGAATTCATATCTGCCAATGCGGAATATAGCCTTAAGTGAACAATTCTGTTCAGGGCAACGGTGCATTGCCTGTGATAGTGTATACTTGTGGATATTTGGTATGAGTATTGTCTGTCTACACTTAGCTACACTAGTAGGGGGAAAAAAAAGAAACTTCCCAAGTTAGCATCAAATATCTTTCTGGGAGCAGTCAATTAGCGCTCAACAAGAGGGGTCCTCTCTGGTGTCAGGGAAACCACTTAGAGGCGGTAGGAACAAGGGGTTTTGTAATTCCTGGGAAATTGAAAATGTTTCCTTTGAGGATATTGGAGAGATGGTTTGTATAATCAACCTGAGCTCTATACTGTAGATTGCCATGAGCTAGGGTGCATGCTGAAAGTGGGTGGGAAAGAGAAGTAATGTCTAATGAAGGCCCTGACCCATACAGATAGATTTAGAAATAGATTATTTTAAAGATGAATAGATAGATAGATAGATAGATAGATAGATAGATAGATAGAATAGAATAGAATATAGGTAGATATGATACATAGATAAATAGATCTATACTTCTATAGATAGATCTAGCTACTGTCAATAGATGGAAACCTCTTAGCATACATACATGTACTTGTAGATTGATAAAATGGCTGGACAGATAATTAGATGGATGGATGAAAAATAGTGTAGTAGCTATAACAAGTACAGTGTATGTTGCTACATTGTATGTTAAATATCTTGATATGAAGTTTCCGCTCATATGTACTAGTGAATTGTATGTCAAAGTATTTGTCTCTTGCGTCTTTCGAATTTAAACAAATTTGTGCAGTATACTGTCCTTTGATACAGATAGCTGGTACAGAAACTGATAAATGGAGGCAAAATGCAACTTGGATAAACTATGCCACCTATTTTGTCACACACATACGTACATAGAGACATTCTGGTAGATAAATAGGTAGAATGAAAGAGAATGCAAACAGACAGACAGATACAGTAATGTTTCTATGGACAGACAAAAGGGATGTGCAATACAGGCTTTTTAAAATGTTGGTCAAGTTGATTTGTACACTACTATAGTCTAAACAAAATAATGTGTATTAATAGTATACTACTCCACATACACTCGTAGTATTGATACTGTTGTGCAGATTGAAAAAAATACCACATTGTGTGTGTGTGTTTGTGTGTTTGTGCGTGTTTGCTTTGTATTGTAGTTAGCTATGACAAAGGACCTATTTTTTTTTCCATTCTTAAAGATGAATCATTATCGTTGTCTTAGCATGTATGACACGTCTTCGCTACAAATCAAATGTTACCAACCATGATCTGGCATTCCGGTTACACCTTATCTACTTCATTTCCCCTCACAGTTTCTTGGGGAGCTGACAGATATCCCTTTTGGGCTCGACCCGACGAAGCGCACCGAAATACTCAGGAATATAGATTCAGCAAGGGTGAGTCATAATGTGTTGAACTTCAGTATGTTACGTATTCACAATAACAGGCACCGCATCGCTTGTGTGCTATTCTTACCTGCTTCTCTGAAGAAATAATGGAATATGTAATGAAAATTTAAGTGCATTTCCCATGTAGTCAATTCTCATCTGTGTTTTTACAAATTCATGCAGGGCATACCAGGTATTCAACGGAAATAGATATAGCTTTAGAAAAAGGGATAAGGATTCAGTACTGCTGCTGGGAGTCCAAATGTACTTTATTTTTGGTTTAGATCAGTTTACTGAATAAGTCTACACAAGTGATGCCTTTGCAAAGAGTCTGAAGATGCATTTCTGCTAAATTGACATTGAAAATGACAAATGAATACCCTTCCAGCTATCAAATACATGTTTGTATTTTATGTCTCCCTTATTCAACTTCATTTACTTTTAATATTACAGCTTTGTTGCAGTTTTGTTATCAAATTGGAATTTGTTTAAGAATGTCTCCTGTCTGGATACATTTCTGTTTTTATCAGTCTTGATTCACATAGTAAATATATATTTAATGCATCTTACTCTCTCTCTCTTTCTATACCCTACATTTGTTGTAAGTGAAAATTGAACTCAGTTTTGTACTTTTTATTCTCTGATCTGTGAGAAGTGATGATGACAAAGCTGAGACCACTCTTTCACGATATTTCTCCATGCACTGCATTCAGTGTTTAAATGCATAACAGATAGGTCAACCCTAAGCCATGTGGGTGTGGGGCCAATTGAAGGGAAATGAGCAATTTCAGATGTTTCAGCCCAGATTTTTTAGGAGCCAGCGGGACTCTCCATCTTATATTTTACAAAAGGGGTGTTTTTATTACCAGAAGCCTCTTAGCCAGTGAATTCAAGCCCAATCTGCTCTCAAGTCCGAGAAGGTGAACACACTTTAAGCAGTAACAGCAAAGGGAAATACAACTATATATACTATGTACTCTCAAAGTCTGTGTGATTTGCAAGACTGTGTGTGTAATACTGTATACGCTATATATTTCGCGTGGGTTTTATTTTCGCGAATTTCGCGAGTTGGAAGCTATTCGCGAAATTAACAACACGCGAAAATATTGCCTTCCAAAATGAATCACTTGCCTTGATGATACAAACATTTCAGTACTAGTATACCATGTCACGGCTTACCGAACAGACCATACTGGCTAAGCTTGTTTACGCACGTCCACGTCTCTAATACGAATACTGTAGAGAGCCAATCCATTATCGCAAGGGGACCACTCGTCAGAAATCTAGCGCGATAGACTTAACCACTTCAAAAATGTTGAATTCTAACTTACTAGTTCGCAGAGTTTGGTAAGTTTTTTTCATGCAGTGTATAACTAGTATCATTCTTATTTGCTAGTAAGTTGAAAATTCACACTTTCTTTGCCACTTCATATTTTCTCTGGTCCCCCAATCGCGAATTTAACCACTCGCGAAAATGTGTGACAGCGGCAATTCGCGAAAATTTATGTACGCGAAAATTATAGCGTATACAGTATATTGTTGCCATTTATGGTTTTTATGTCATATGGAATCTCATTTCCAAGAATATGCTACATGTCAATTGTTGCCATGTATACAATCACCCTTCTTCAACTGGAAATGAAATTATACACGAGAAATTGAGATGGTACTGTAAAACGAGGAATATTCGCGTGCATTTTAATTTCGTGAATTTCGTGAGAGCCAAGATTCCCGAAATTAAAATGCACGCGAAAGTTCTTGTCTGCACTATATGCACTAGATGTTAGAGGTAACTCGCGAATATTTCATGCTGCGAAAAAGGCCGTCAGCTCCAATTCGCGGAAATTTCTTGCCGCAAATTTATCGTGTTTTACAGTATATACACAAGATTTGGGAAGATGGTGTTCATGTTACACTTTGATTCTCTTGTTCATATTGACAGGCCTAAACTCACATAGCTTTCAGAGTTCAATCAATGAATTTTCCTCATGTTTTGTTTTGTATGATGTGTGCTCCTATTCAGAAAAAGGGAATCTTACCATGGAACAGTCACTCGAGTCGTTACGATGCAATCATTCGGTTATCAGCCAGACAAATCAACGTTTTACGGAAAGACGAGGTACATGTGAGTACTACATTTGTACATTATGAGAAAAGGGAATAAAATGGCATGATAAAAAGATTAAGATCAATATTAAGTAAGGTACTGCCTTGTATTTTTGCCAACATACATTTCCAGTTATTCTGCCACAGGGCATGACCCCAGTGTAAGTTTGGTCATTCAACAAGGGGGAGGCAATTTGAAAAGTATACATGCAAACAACAATGGTAATAATTTTCAGAATAGCACAACCTCCCTCTCTACCTCTGAAATTTGTGGTGGAAAAAAGAAAATCAGTAGCATGTCTCGAGATTGTCCTGATATTTTATTTTCAATGAAAGGCTACCTTTTGATATAATCCCCAGCTTAATTTTGATAGCGGCAATGCACACCACACACTCTAAATCTGCACCAACCTTGATACCGAATAGTTCAACTCAGTTCATTTTATTTCGAGTAATACAAGTAGGGGGAAAAATCAACAGTATTGTACAGTGTACACTAGTGTGTGGTGTGTGTATGATATCATAAGCTCTAGAAATTGATGAATGCTCTATATCAAATAATGAGAGCATTCCAGATCAAATTGTACCAAAGGAATCTCTTTTGATATTTCTGCAATCATCGGGAAGATGGATTGAATTTCCAGTCATTAATTAGTTGATCCAGATTCCATTTGGGAATTGTCAAATGCTAGCTTTTATTTTGCCCAATGCATGAAATCATGACTGATCCTCTACTGTGTAGCTGGATAGACTGCTTACGTCTTATAATAATATGTCTCATAATCACTTGCCTTGAGCTTTTGTTTGTGTGTTTGTTTTTTGTTTCTTCTTCACATCTCAAGTCTTTTTCCCTTTCTGTGAAGCTATGTAGCATTCACCTGATTTGGATTAAAGTGTAAAAAATTGTCAAGATTTTACTTTCCACCACAGCGTCTAATGGAAACTTTGTATTTCTTTTGTTATCCCTGACTACCCCCTCTGCATTTGTCCTATATTCTCTATGCTCTCTTTCTCATCTTTTCTGCGCTCTTCTTTTTTCCTGCCCTTCTCTCAATCTCACTATCTTTCGTGGCACTCCTGCAGACGTTGCTAGTAAGAGCCTACATTCACAACATTGTCTCAGTCAGCTATGTACGAGATGATGCACAGCATCTGGTCGTCATGAAGACAGGTATGTTATCAAGGGAAAACTCTCTTCCACCTCTCTGATCTGGCCATGGAAAAGTGCAAAGAGTCCCCTTAGTCCCGTATGTTTACTATGGTGTAAGTTCTGATGACACAATACTTCTAAAAGGCTCACACATTCCCTTTTTTTTTTCAAGTTTTTTGCAGCCTACTGTGCCTTATCATCAAATAATCACATACAACCTGTATGTATTACAAAATTGGATCATGGTCATGACACAAATGCTTACTTTGGAATATTCTTGTAAAAGTAAAGAAGATCCAGAAGGTTAAAAATAGATGTGAACATGAACACAAATGAAGAAATAAACAGGAATGTGAACGAATGCAATGATCATCAAAGCTACATGTATTGTCAATAGGATTACAAAAAATAAACAAACCAACCAAAGTATAATTTTCTCGTTTGTATTTAGACCAGGTGGTTCCAGCAGTAAAATATAAGTAATGGTGATTGATAGAACTGTTGTTAGTGGGTTGTCTCTGCTTTCAGAGTGACAATGTGTTTCATAGACATGGTCAAAACAAATGTGCGGGTTATAATGATCCACCTAACCAGTTCAAGTGGAATCACTCTTCTAGTGTCTACAACCTTGACGCCCAATAGACAATACCAAGCTTTCAACTGTAATTTGAATCATTACAACTCTTGGGCAATCATTCTAGGTGGGGTCAATGTGATGGTGCCCAAGCACAGCAATGCAGTGGGTGGTAGCATACATTGTGTGACATAAAAGGGAGGAATATTACGTATGCCATCTATTTCATGAGTTGAATGATTATCAAAAATGAGTGGAATATGCCAAAATATTGCCCTGCAAGACACAAATGCAATATAACCTGTACCAAGTTAGGAAATTGCAAAAAGAGCTGATAATTATTTGTCATTTTGCTGCACTTGTACTCCAAAGTTCATTGACCCTACCTGCCAAAATATAAAAAATCCTTCATAAATTCCCCCAAAATTCTCGGATCATTACCAAAAGTTAATCGTTTGGTACTTGTGTCATTCTCAACCTTTCCTGCAAGTTACAAAATGTATATCCCAATCCGTTCAATTGTTTTTGAGTTATTTTGCGCACAGACAAACGAACGAATGAACGAATGAACGAACAAACCAACGGTAACGAAAACGTAACCTCCTCCCTTGGCGGAGGTAAAGATATCCACTCTCAAGATTGTTCTACAAGTTTTGATTCACAAAATGTGCTTGTGAAGTGTGTAGCGCGTGTATCAGATACTGATACAGATCTATACAGATAATGACATGGTGAATTCTGGGATTGTTAACACTAGGATCATACATCAGGCAAGAGTGATGGTGTGGTAGACAAAAGAAATGACCACGAAAACAACAACAAAAGGATGACCTAGATAGACTGATGTATATAGGAAGCGTGGGAACACGGCTGTATTACAGCATGGCCAGGATGGGGATGATTTACGGGCGATTGACTGATTAGTGCACCACCCTAATTGCAGCAATCGTTACCTCTTAAACGCAGGTTGACCACAGTGTGCGACCAACAGCTCAATCAAAATGGCACAGAAGATTAATTGATTATTAAAGAATGACAGATTCGGACCGACGTAGCACATACTAGGCAGCATTAATGCACAAGATGTAGAGCAGCTATGTTTTGTTTTTGTTTTTGTTTTCTTAGGTGTATGCCTTCAATGATGCGTATCTGAAATGCACAATATGCCCAGATTTCGATAGGAAGTATTCAACAAATTTGTTTTATTAGTTCTGTTACGTTGAGTTGCAATAACGAGCACTTCTGACGTGACTTCTTCACATTGGAAATGCTAAAAATGTATTTGAAATGTATAAAATTCTGTTGAACTGTCTGTGTAGTCTAAGTTTTGAATTCTTTGAATTCTCTGAAATCTGTAAAAATTTCTCTTGCTCCTTTGAAATTAGTGTGTTATTCTGATGATAAAGATTTACAAAGAAGGGAACAACATAGTGTTGTATATACCAGCTCTCTCCAAGATCCCGTTTACAGTGCAGGGCCGGGCCGAGCCGCGGCCAAGCCCGGTCTCAGTTGCGGTACTCGGCCCCCGCAATTTTGTCCGTTTACAGTGCCGGGCTCGGCCTGGGCTTTTAATTCAAACCTTGTAAACAAACACAATTTGGTATAGTCTGGTTTCCAGACCCTTTGCCAATTGGACTCTGCAGCGACAAAGTCGCCACCTTTGCCGAAGGCAAACGCCTTTGCAGGACAAAACCTCCTTAAACTACATGTATACTAGTTTTCGACGTTGAGAGCGTTAATATCCTGAATAGCGAAATAGTACAGGCAGAGGGTCTGGAAGCCAGACTAAATTTGGTACGGCATTTGGCCCAGTTTGCGTTTACAGTGAGAAAAGGCCAGGCTCGGCTGCAGCCGAGCCCAGCCCTTTCACTCACTGTAAACGGGTTCTATTACACACCGTAGCACCCTATATTTTAGCAAACTGTGAGGTTCATGAACTCTTGTCCGATGGAAGCATCATGATCATACATATGACTGTAGCTTTAATAGCTGCTATAAACTTTCTTGACAGCTCGCCTCAGGCAACTAAAACTCACTGTCAGGCAAGTTGATTTGATCGGTCACTTGCCCATTGAAAGTGCAGAGTCCTTTCTGAAATATCCACTTGGAGAAGTGGGAGAATATCTTTTATGATGCCCTGAAATAATGTTAATTTCATTTTCCTGTGAATTGCTATTGTAATTGAAACAACTCTCACAAACATTAAAGATAACTGGAGTAACAAACATTATGCACACACTGCCTTTTCAGTACACAGAATTGCTGTTAGCAGTTTTTCTTTCCAATATGCATGGTAAACCATAGAATAGCAGTTGATTGTATTACAGTCCACTGCTAATTTGATAGAGTTTGTGTGTGTGTGGGGGGGGGGGGGGAATGGGCAGAAGGTAATATATATGTTTCAATCTAATAGTCTTGTATGGATTGTACAATGTACATTGTAGAATCTGTGACAAATACATACATGTTACAGTTTAGTCTATGGTTGCTGCTGTGTTTGCAAATGAAGAGTATGTCCATTCATATTATATTAAGAAAGAGAGAGAAAGATGGGAAGAAATAAATGAAAAAAAAAAGTATTTCAAATTAAAAACTAGATCTGTCGTCTTTGGGACACGATACATACATGGTATAAGTTTGAACTTGATAGGCACAGCACTTTCTGAGCTAACCTCTGCACAACTTTTGGGGAGAAATAAAGAAAGAAGAAGAAGAAAGAATCCGTACAGATACAGAAGGTGATCCGAGAGGATACTCGGATCACCTAAAAACTGACCAAAGAATGCAAACTCCTGTTCATGCCTGCTAGGGAGATCATCTACCTACGGAAAGCGAGCCTTGTCAGAGGAAGGAATACATATTGTGACATATCTGTGGGAATGAGATCCGATTGATTGCTTTAGCACTGGTCCGAGGCCAGAGATTGCTTGATGTCTGATGACCGTTGAGGGCCTTGCTGTCATTAAAGTGACCTCTGTCTTCCAAGACATGGACAGATGGCATTCCAAGAAATACATTGTACACAGGATGTACAGTGTACATGATGTAGATGTACTAGCATTGGTCTATAGGGCCCACAGTGTGCTATGCGTATGGTGAAATTGTGATGAGCACACAGTGTGAATGGCTGAGGGTGTATTGTTGTATGCACACAGTGTGATATGCCCACAGTGTGTTTGGGATACACATTTACTAGCTGCACACACGTTTTTGACACAGGTTTAGCTTACATGTATTATGCAAATCAAAATGGTTCAAATTTTGACCTACTGGCATGGATATTATAGAGTACTGAAGTGCAACATCTTAAGCCATTCATTGCCATGGAAACTGGTTCTTAACGACTTCACATAGTCCAAATATCTGTAAACAGAGTCGTTGCTAGCCATGCATTATAAACAAAAGACTGTGACATCATCACTCTGGTACTCTATACATGTACATATACAATTTGTAGAACGCGAAAGCAAAATCATCGGTAAAAATTACCCCCATGTTATGGTATCATTTAAACGGTGTGGAACTCATAAAAACCAGCTTCACTCTGAATATGACCAACCTATTCAGTTTTATTTCAGATCCAGACATCTAGCTCACAATTGGCCAGCTGACACAGCCCACCAAGTATTACCCAAACTTGCCATAGATTGTACTCAGAATAAGAATAAGTTAAAAGTGGTTGTGTGGCCTGTATTGTTTTTTCCCCCCTTTTGTGCCCCTTCAAATATTTCTAGTGCTTAACTTTTTTTTTACTCTCAAAATGTACTGATGGGTGTAGACATGTGAATGTTAAGTAAACAAAAGAGAAGAGAAGCCGCATTTTAACCTCTTTAAGCTACATAATTACCACGCATTAAATGTCACCACATACCTGTTGAATTAGTGGTCAATAGTTCAATGAATGCCAGGTATGTTTCTGGTGGGGATCTTGCGCAATTTTGCACTAATGAGTGCCCCTCCCACCTAAAGCTAATTACACAATCTGCATTCTCATCAGCCTCCATATTGCATTTTTTCTCTGCCGTACTTCAAGCAGAGATTACAATGGGCTTATGTGCTTAATGCTCAACCTAATGTCTTAATTCATTACTCACCAATGCCAGGCTGTTGTGCATCAAACATAAACCCACAATTGTATCCCCCCCGTGATGTGATTCTTCCTGTCCATCTCGCGGCCAGTGGTCAGCCTGGATCACTGGACGTTGCGTAATGCACCACCTGTCCACATCTGCTGCGACTGGGATGCCTTTCTGTTCCCCAGTCGATGACGGTCAGCCGCATCCCAGGGAAATTTTGAAGCTCTGTCAAAACTCCATCATGGTTCTTGTTTTCCAAGTAAATGAGTGATAATGTTGTGATGCATCAGAGCATTTGATGGCATCCATCCTTAATGCCCCCCCCCCAAAAAAAAAAAAAAAAAAGGTGGGAAGAGGAAAAATATAAGGACATTTAATTGTCAAATTAAAGACCAAAATGTTGAGGGGAGTGGAGAAAGATACGTGAAAATGACTATATACATTGTAGCATTAGTTTATCCTCAGCCAAACCACTTATTTAAAGTTTATTTGTCAGAGGGGAAAGAGGTGGCTGGCATTGATTTTTGCTTGTGAATATTTAAACTACATTTTATTTTAGAGGTAATGGGTCGGATACAGTGGGCATTTGTTCTTGGTTGCTTTATAGTGACATTTAGGACAAAAAGATCAGAGAATGGTAGAGTCAATGTAGTAGATACAGAGATAGAAATAGACTGTATAAAGAGAGAGAGAGAGTTAAGTTTCATAAATGTTTAATAATTTAAACAAACAAAAGCAAGCAAAGAACCACTGAACAGTTTAGTGTATGACTCTGCAAAAGCACAAAAAGTGATCAATGATCACAATTCCAACATTTTAGGGCAGATACAATGTAGTAGTGAATAAGGTTTGAAGTAGGCATACATTGTGTGCAGTACATGTAACTTATACAGTCATGACCCAAAAATGGTTTCGAGTCTTGCACGTAATCCCAGGGAAGTGTCCCTCGTAAATGTTGCAGGTTTCCCTCTAACGCCACATTAAACAAAAATGAAAAAAATGAAACAAAAAATCTCAAAGAAGACATCACCTAACACGTACTTTGAAAGTTTCAAAGGTTACAATCACTGCGGTGAGAATCTTTTATTGTGATGCACACTGCCTAGTGGCAATGTGCCCAGAGTACTCCCAAGGGGGAGGGGGGGGGGGGGATGAGTGGAGTCTGGGCATTGTATGTAGGTGCCTGTTCCATTCTAGTGACCTATCGTAGGCTATGATGCGATGTAAAATGTATTGAGGACCGCAACAGACATCACAAAGCTAGCTAAAACAACAATGATAACAATCTTCAAGACCACCAAGGAAACCAAAAAAAAAAAAGAAGTTATTATCAAACCTCCCTTTCAGAAGTCTTTTTTCTTTTTTTTTCTTTTTTTAAAGCTCATGTCATGTACATGTGTATGTATCCAACATTGTGGGAAGCTACATAATGTAGAAGTATACTGACCATAACACAAAATTGCAACTAATATGGTAGAAATACCACAACACTTAGACTTGTGTTGTTGATGTAACAACATTTCAGGATTAGGAATGCTACTGTATTGCAGTCCTATATGACGGTGTACTAACTGCTCTGCAAATAAAAGGCAATTTTTACAAGAATTGGGAACATTTTTCAAAAGGGAAATAGTACACATATGCCACCTTAAAATGGCAGGAGCTGTCGCTTTTGAATCAGCCCAGGTGATGTGGGACTGATAGGGGTGCAGGTAGCGGTTCATGTTCATGTTCTTGTTTTGTTCTGTTTTGTTTTTAGAAAGTATACCAAGGGGACCGCTTCCAGGGAAAGGGTGCATCACAGGACACACACACACATATACACACAAAACAAAAAATAACAAGGGTGGTTTCATCTCATAAAAACCGGAAGACGCCCTCCGCACTCGAAGTGCGTCTAAGGAAGTACAAGAAATGGTTTCGTTTCCTAGTCATCGTTCACCAGGAAGGAGTATGGCTTTGAAATTGGATGTGTACATTTCTTTTCCAACTGCAGTTGTGGAAAAGGTGAAGGGTTCATGAAAAGCTGTTGCCAACTAAGGAAGTGCATACACACAGACACATGCAAATATACATACATACATGTATATACTGATATGTCTTAATATCATTAAGCAAATACAGTATCATAGTACTGTAGTTTCATATTCATGGGTGCCATTTGTATATATATATATATATATATATGTATATATATTGCAAGTTTAAAACATTTCAGTTATGATTACACTGTACAAATGTATATTTGAATATACATGTTTTTGTTGTACATCATGTATCTTGCAAAATATATATACAGCACAAGTATATTTCTTGTTTCCCCCTTTTTTATTGCCAATATATATTTTTTTTTATTGCCAATACTTCTAAGTATCTATCAGGAATTGATCAGAAATCAACAGGACTTTATGAATGTTTCTGTCTCAGTTCTGTTCTCTCTTCAATATGCAGTGCTCATATGTCCATTATGATAATTTTATCGTTTTTACCAGTGGAAGCTTATTATGCTGTAAATTTCCAGGTGTTGAGATGAAATTGCTTCAGAACGAAAATAAAAATTGTGTCAGTAGGTCTTTCATATCTTCATGTGAAAATGATGATAATGTGTATGTGTTCATATAGGCCCTAAACTTTGATGAGATAATGTGCACATGTAAAATACATCTTTATTAAACATTCAGTGCAATTGTTTTCATCATTGAGTATTCGTCTGAACTGATTTGAAGGAAATAGGATAAAGATTGCATTCTAATAACATACTCTACTGGAAATCAAGGTCTGTCTTTAAACTGATGCCATGTTTCACTTCTTAACTCGTTAAGGACGAGTCCCGAGTATACTCGGGTAGGTGTCTATGGGAAATGCATGTTGTAGCAAAATCAGTCCGTCCTCAATGGGTTAATATCCTGTGGCTGATGGTGGCACACATGGAAATATGGTGAATATGACTTAACGGAATATAAATGTAGCATGTCCAAATGATTAATAGGTGACAGATTGAATTCAGCAGTTTAATAGTTCTTAATTTGATATACTCTATGCACATGTATATGTGTAGAAATATATTCACATCGATGTACCTATGTGGCTGTTGAATTCTCCTCTGCGATATGATAACTTTTGTAATATTCAGATATATTCTTTTCTGTTTGCCCCCAACAGCTGCTGAGAGCCAGCAAGAGAAGTGTGAGCTGGTCATCTGGGAGTGTGTATCAAAGGTATGGACAAAGAGAGCATGCCCTTTAAGAGTTATGGTTTACATGTCATTAATGTGGCTAGCCTTTCTTCAAGTCTGTTATTTTTTTTTCATTGTACAGTAGCTCATCAGCACTAACCAAGCTGTGTAAAATACATGACACAAAGGAATTGCCAACAAAGGCGGGAGACTGCACGCAAAGGCAGCTGTAAGAAGTACATTGTATACCAGGGAGGGGTACAACAAGAGAAGCACATGTGTACATGAATGCTATTAGTGAGTAGTCTGCCCTCACTAGACTCAGATCAGTCCTAGACTTTGAAATGATAAGAAGTGAACAAGCCTTCCAATCATTTCCTTTCTTGAAACCAGACTATGTGATTGTTTCAATGACTTCCTAGAAATCTCCTCTCAGCTGCGTCTGACTGGAACCAAGCATTGCAAAAAATGTCTTGCCCCCCCCCCCTTTTTTCTTTAAGGAGTCCAAGAAGAATTTGCACAATGGCACGTGTGCCTCATTAAGGACAAGGAAATTTGCAGTCCTCAGAAATTGTTCGGTCCGTGTGTCCTTGATCTATCAGTTCAAAGGAATGTAATTCAATCCTCCGCCATCAGTCTTCACGAGGAACACTGGAAGTGACTATGTTTCCATGCTGCTGTGAAGCTACAATCCCATGACCGGTAGTAGCCGCATGGTATCTATGTACATTGTACATCTGGGGGCTATTAAAGCAGAAACATTTGCCCAACATTAACCAGGGCAAGGAAAAACTTATTTCAGGAGAGGTGATTTTGAAATAATTTCATGATGATCATAAGGAACTGGCCATCATGGGATACTAACTGATAGTGGACGAGCAAAAATCAAAGTAGAAAGGAGGATTATTTTGTCAGGGTTAGCAAATTTTCTAGTTCCTAGTCGACTGAAAATTTCAGGACCTGCTGGCTGGATGGGGCCAGTACCGTTGGCTTTATATTTATATGTTTCACAGACTCTGATAAATATCTTAGACCACAGGAAGTCCTGGTATGCTCAAGTGATAATACATGTATAAAGACAGATGTAGGCCCTTATTAATTCTCTGAGTAAAGCACAACCATCACATGAGTTGTATTGTATGCCGACAAGTCAGATCAGTGAGTAGGACACAGTCTGGTCCATCCAAAAATACAGTGAGGGATGAAGCATGTTAGAAAAAAAAAAGTTGGTCCGAGACTTACATTGCCATCCAAAATATACTTTTTATTATTTGTGTTTTATTTGATTTTTCCTGTTGTGTCATAGAAGAAGACCTTTAAACATTCAAAGAACAGAGTAAGAGATAAACTTCAGCAATAGTCATTGAGCTGCCACTCGACAGATATTGATTTAATCCCATGCTTTCTCTTCTGTCCTTCCCCTTTAATTAAGACCGAATACTCACCCCTGTTAATTTCACACCACCGGAGACGTTACGATCATATTTTTAGTGTGTGGAAGGATGGGAGGCTCCTCAAATTGGCACCGTCCCGAGGATCATCAAATTGGCACTGTCCTGATGGGGTGAATTCCAGTGCCTGTAGGGATGGGATGTGCAGTAATTGATTGGTGTCACACCCTGCGTTCCCCGTGCACTAATTGACTCCGTCAGCCAAGCTACCCCTGGTACTCCCATCTCTGCATGCTGCGGCCCTGTAGCACGTACAGTAGCTCAGAGAGCCCTGTACGCTTAGAACTAAAAACTACCTGCTTGCAGCCAGACATGGCATATCTCAACATGCAATTGCAACAATCCCCAAGACCGCATTAAGGTCTATCACAACTTCTATGACAGATATTTATCTAGATGCAATGTGCTGTATCTTTGTAAAAAATAAAAAAACAAAAAATCTAAACAAAAAATCATTAGCTTGATCCACAGGCTGTCTCAGTCTACTTTTTTCCACCTCATATTGTCATTCATATCTTACTATATGTCAGCCCCATGCCTTTAGGCCATCACTTTTTAGCGTAAGTAAACTATGAGGAGCCGAATTATTCTTTGAGTGCAAGAAATCCACCCCCCCCCCAAAAAAAAAAAAAAAAAAAATGCTATTAAGCCATTCTTTGGAGTAAAATATGTTCATATATGTTCATATATCACCCTGGCTTGTTTGCTCTGCTCAGATGTCCACCACATTGTCCCATCATCCTGGCCCCTGACCAATTGCACCTGTTTCAAAGTTTGACAAACTGTTGCTTGCCTGGCAGAAGGACCCTAGCAAGTTTACATCTTGCAAGCGTTAGAGCCCTTCTGCCGGGCAGGCAACGATAGCACACTACAACTGTATATTGCTTGCGCACACTAGTCTAAGGAGTGTGTAAAGGGACTCCGGAGGTACGTTTATAGGTCGTAAGGAGAATGCTTTGGTTTTATGGGCAGGGCTCTGGTTGAAAGTTTGGGAAGATTCCAACATTAGATGCCAGTCAAGAAATAAGTCGGGATTTTCACATTGTAAAATGGTTATTGTCTAAAATATGAATTCAACAGTTATGCAGCTTTTTATGTCAGATAAGACAGAGCTCGTGACTTGATATTATTATTCTTTTGAATATGATTATAACCAAATTGATATATCTGTTACCTCGCTTTTGAGTTTTTTATGCTGATATATTTATAATTTCTATTACCTGCCATATGTTAAAATGAAACCTGTTATGATAATTTGGAATTCATTATCCTTTCTCTTTTTATACTCCCCTATTCTTTCCTGTTGATTATCCTGTGTCCTGTTCTCTTTTTATTTTGTCCTTCTATCTCTCTCTTTCTGTCTATTTCCTACTTTCTCTCATGGGGTCCCCACAGGAGAAGGCTGAGGAGATATGTGCCATTGTACAGCAGATTTTCGAAGTCGTCTATACGGAGATCACCATGAAGCAGTTCGACCTGTCCCTCATCCAGGCGGCGGAAGCATTCTCGATACGAAGCAGTAAGTAGAGTAGCCTGCGACCCATGAGTCTCTCTCTGCGAGCCATGCTGTCGTAGATTGGAAAGTTTCGTCTTTCCTCCAGGCAGAGTGTGTTCTTCATGAAGGCGGATAGTGATGGTTATCAAGTCGGATGAAACTTTGAAGAGAATAGGAAAGCATAATTTTTTTTAATGTATGGATATCACATGAATTTGTTTAAATACAATAATTACAAGAAATAAGTGTAATGCAAAGTACCTCATTATACATTTGACAGTGGAAAAGAAAAAACTAAGCTAGTACATAAGGTATCTTAAAGTTTTTGAACAAAATTATTTGTATTGCAAAATACTGTGAAAAGGTTATAACATTTAAAGATCAAGATATTAAACAGAGAATTGTGGCAGAAAATATCTGTGTGTATGCTTTCCTCATAAATTAGCAAAGCAGTTTTCATGCCCAAGGCATAGTAAGGTTTGGATCTCAGATTACATCAGACCCAGCCTAATATTTTTTTTTCAAAATAGGGAATTCGTTTTAAGCACGAAAAGCCAAGGATGAATTACAGCCCCTCCTGCAGAAGGGTTCAATACTCTGGCAGAAATGAAGAAATGTCATAACAAAATGAGATCGCTGCAAAACTTGCATGTAGGAATTTGATTGGTAGTAATGTGAGACACAAAATCGAGAAAAAATGAAACTGGATACTCACACGTGGGTGATTCACGGCAAAGCGGTGTGCTGCGGCAGGCAGTTATTTGAAAATGGGGCATTGTTCACGTACGTAACTCGCAGCTCCTCTGACCCAGATTCGCGTGGTTCGTGTGACAGATCTTGAAGAAATCTATAAGTACGGGGTTAAGACCTGGAAAGGATATTGAAGTCTAGATGATACATGATACGGGTAACCGTCCAAACCCATTAAGGCTTGACGAGCGGTATCTCCAAGAACACTGGAGATAGACAGAGGATGTGATGCAAAGATGTGATGATAGCTTCGGAATCGGGTTGGGAGGGGAAAGAGAGAGAGTTTAGGGTGTCAGGTAACAATACACAGACACGGCCTCTGCAAAGGAAGTTTTCACAATATTTCTTTCCCGCTGTGCGATTCCTGCAATTTGTCGCACTTTCGGGTCGAGGAAGTTCAACCATTTGTTTCTGTCTGATCCAGTTTTCCTCAATCCCCAGATTGCCAAGTGACGGAAACTCGCCACTTTAAGCATAACATGTATCCATCGGAGTCACGCACAAAGTACGGAGAGGGGCTTTTGAAACTCACACACAGTTTGTCCCCAGCCCCCCACCCCATCCCCAAACCCTTCATTGCCCTTGGAAGAAAAATGTCATCTGTCAAACTTGCTTTGGGCAGGAGTTTGAAGCCTGCTTTATGGTATTGGTAAACAACAACAATAGCAAATCACAACATCAACTTATGATTTCTTGCAAATCATTTCATTGGGAAAATATTTTTAAAGCTTGACCAAGTAGATGCATTAAGAGTATTAATCCATAAGACACTAATACATTTAGGATATCTGAAAAGGACTTGGCTGAAATTCCCACTAAATTCTAACATACAGTCATTCAGAAGAGAATACCCACCTTCCCTCCAAACTTATTTGAATGAAAACATGGAAAGAAATGTAACATGTCTGCAAATATTTGCAAAAATGGGCAAAAAAAAAAACAAACAAACAACAGCATTTGAAGCTTGTATACACATCTTTTTTTTTTTTTGCGAACAAACCCAAACCAACTTTGAACCCCCTGCATATGAAAACCAGGTGTGTCTTGTATGCTGCCTACGGAGATTCAGAAGCTTAGAGAAAATGGCTTCATTCATGTATTGATAAATGCTTCATGTGGGATGTCATTGGAGAGAGTAATGGAGTATAATTCAAACGACGATGGCTTGGTATTAAAACTGAAAGGTCTCTTGAAAGTATAAGAACCTCTTGGAGGTCGGTTGGCCAGAGCCAAGAGGCCGTCGCGGGATTTTTTCTTTTTTGTGATGGACAGCAAGCTGAATCGTCACAGGGGACCGACGGTCAATGGGGCATAGAGAGTCAGTCAATGTCCACACATTGCGAAGTATTGCCATGGAGAAGTCCGACAGGGATGACCCGAGCCGTGTCGCAACAGATTACCGTCGAGCGAAGAAAAGCCAGTCACAATACGGCGATGAATGATCATATAATTGCATGTGAGGGAAATGCGTGCCCGAAGCAATTTTCTGCTGCTCGCCCTAGACACGGTTGTGGCCAATCTTTTTTGTTAACGATGACCACGCTGACTTCAGAACGCTCTTGGAAATTATGAGGAAGGGCTTGGCTGTATTTCTTTTACTCGTCGAAAAAGTTCTTGGGTTGTCGTATTTTGGTTTTCCTCATCTTTTTTGTTTTCAGAGAAGGAGGAAGTAAAAATTTTGTGCGTGCGCCACATCTCATCAGTGGCAAGTAGGTGATGGAAACGTTTCTCGGCGGAGAATAGCGAAGAGATGAGAGGAGGATCGTTGGAAGTCTTCAGCGTCGATAGGTGTGTCCTACTGTGAGGGCATTCAAGAGAAACAAGGCTCCCCGGTCACTTCCTCCCCGATGGCTGTGGACGCTAATTTGCGTTTCCGGTCAGCGCTCGCTTGTGACATTTCCCACCGACATTTGTTTCGCGATGGGCCCCTCGGGAATATCAGCGAGTCCAGCCTGGTCTCGTAACCCCCACCCCCATTTTACTCGCGAGGCAATCGGCTGCATGAGAGTGCGTGGGCTGCTCCCAGTGGAAGGCAAAGGAGATGACTGTCTAATATTTGGATCATATTGAATTGTAACCCAAAACATTTGTAAGCATATTGTAGTGACGTTCCTACTGAGCTGGCTTGATTTGAAGTCAACTTGAAGTTTATTCTAGTCGTTGATAGTGGATTCCCAAAAGATTAGAATTTAAGTTACAGTTAGTGTGAACACTCCCACAGTGTACCAACAGTGAGTATCTTGAAAATAACTCAATGCTATTGTGGTAAGATCATGGATATTTTGATGATAAGTGCTCTCCTGAAGTTTATTTTAGTCAGTGATAGTGGATACCCCAAAGATTAAAACTTAAGTTACACTTAGTATGAACACTCACATAGTGAACCGGCTGTGAGTTATCTCGAAGATAACTCAATGCTCTTGTGGTAAAATCATTGACATTTTGATGATAAGGGCTCTTGTGTCCCCTGCAGAACGCTGTCATGGCATGGTGGGTCATGTGAACACAGTTATCCACAGTCTCTTGGTTTGGTTTTACCCTGGCACATTCTGTCAAACTCATGCCAAGTGTGTAACACCTTGAAATATTGGCATGCAAGCTAGCCTTAACACTGCGTGTGTCTGTTGTCAACATGTGTTTTCTTACAGCAGAAACAAGTGTTTTACTGGCTTTGGTCTTGTTTGTAGCAGGAGCTGCACTTTCTGTTTTATTCTGAAAACGAATCAAAGTTTCACCTCAAATGCACACTATCTATGAAACTGGGGTCATTGCAAGCCTCAGACTCGAGTTACAACTTCCATCCTTATCTACAATGTAGTGGTGCACAGTGACCAGAACTTCAAAGAATTATCACCAACAATGGTAGTTATCATTAATGATAGGGTACTGTGTGAACATACATGTAATTCCAAAGCATGCTTTTTACTGTGAGTAATTTGGTATTTTACATTTTTTAACATCTATTTTTCACTTGCCTGTAGTTGTTCGTTTTATTATAATTCTATTACTACAGATGAGCACACAAAAAAAGATAAATTTTTGTATTAAGTGAGAGAGAAAGATAGGATCCAGGTTTGCAGAAGGAAGGGGGAAACAAAGATGATGGTCACTTTTACTTTAAGTCCATCAATTATTATTATTATTTTTTTGAAAAGAAAACTCCAAGATAAAGTATTGCCAGAGTTTTCAGTCTATTGTTTAAAGAAAATATCAGAACAAAATATCAACGTGGTGTGTTCCATTACCAGGTGTACGAACAATATTGATGTTGTTTTAATAGCTGCAAGTCGTACATACCTGAAATATCAGGGGACAAAGTTTCATCTTCGGTAGAGATTTTGACCCTCAAATTCATATTACAGATATATATGTACTGTACATACATACAGGGCTTGACATGGTATAATTTCTTTTTTCTCAAATATTTGAGCAAAGCCAATACTTATCCATTCATGAGGACAGGCAAAGACATATTTCTCTTATCATGTACCAAGAGCAGGTCTGAAGAAAAAATTTTCTAGGGACAAAAGAGAAAATTGATGAATTTCTGTGTACAAACCAAATGGAGAGCTGCTCAATTACTATGTCACACAGAGTTGCCAATTTGCCTAACTCTGTAAAGTTAAAAGGGTCGTAATTTTCTTTATGTATCTGGATTTTCCTTTGCCAAATTTTACTGATACTTCTCTGATTTTTGTTTGTTTTTATACAAAGAACATACGTGTACATGTATTATCAGGATGGAATTTCTCTTTAACTCTCGAGTCTTTTTTCCTCTTCCTTTGTTATTCTGTGCTAACAAAGTCAGTGCACTAAAAGCTTCACAAATAAGAGTGACTAAATCTAGATGAGGGTGTGCACTTCTTAAGACAGGATACCATTGGGGAAAGAGGGGGAAAAAAGAAGAATGAGTAAAACAAAGCAACGATGATCAAAACGAGAAAAGTCAGCGCGAAACAATGATTATGAGTGAGTGCTTGACGCTGATGTCGCCGCATCATGCCGCGGCGGTTGATTCACTCACCCATGAAGGAAGACATCAGATTAGGGGGGTACTCCCCGGAGGCGTGCTCGCAGTGGAGACCTGTCGCTCCGACCGAGGGACGTGGGAAGGGTGGCTGACATGCTTATTTTCCGACAACAAATAATTGCTGAGGAGCATTGTTAATGGCTTCCATATTGTCAGCTGGGCCGGTCCACGAGGGCAACAATTTTTTTTTTAGGACAACCCAGCCCCAATGTTGTTGACACAATGCATCCGATAATTGAAAGAGAGAGTGTGTCAGTTATAGTTAGGAATGAGAGGACGTACAATAAGTTTGATGTCCAATACTAGCTTTTGTCGTGAACTGAAAGCAAGGAGCTATGTTCGGGAGAGTCTTTGAGTCTTTACTGATTCCAGCATTCTTAAAGGATAAGTTCACCTTCATAAACATAAGGATTGAGAGAATGCAGCAATATTAGTAGAACACATCAGTGAAAGTTTGAGGAAAATCGGACAATCGATGCAAAAGTTATGAATTTTTAAAATTTTTGTGTTGGAACCGCTGGATGAGGAGACTACTACAGCTTGTGAGTCATATGCGTACAACAGTATAAAGAAAATGTAAAGAAAATTCAACATATTTTCACTTTTTTTCGCATAATAAAAGAGCACTTGACTTGCCTCTTTCTAAAGGCAGGGGGAATGATATTACCCCTAACATATTATGTCGGTAACGAGTCAAGGGAATGTGTACTTTTTTCAAAAGATGAAATTTTGTGAAATTCTCTTTGTATTTTCCTTATATTGTTGTACGCATGTGACATCTAAGTTATTCATACCATGCAGTAGTCTTCTCATCCAGTGGTTACTGCATTAAAACTTCAAAAATTCATAACTTTTGAACGGATTGTCCGATTTTCCTCAAACTTTCAATGATGTGTTCTACTAATATTGCTACATTCTCTCAATCCTTATGTTTATGAAGGTGAACTTGTCCTTTAATTCTACCAATGAATAGGAAATTCCTTTGCTGGAAAGTTACTCTCACACTGTGGTCATGATGCTACAATGTATTTCTGTTTGTACCATTATCCGGTCCCATGGTTTGATATGCTGTGATGGTGGCCAGCCGGGTCCTGTTCACAAAATCTTTTTGGAGTAACCGTCATCGTTTGACATTTGTGTAATTTAAATCTCAGACTTGATATACATAGGTGGCTCTGAGCTGTGATAATGATACAGTAGATAATCAAAATTTAGTCTGTATTGATGTACAAATAACAAGATGGCACACATGTATTTCCCATGAATCATTTGCAGGCTCTGTCAGTGTATTGGACTAAACACTCTGTTGCAGTGTTCACCAAAATCCTAAGCATAATTTGGAAAAAGCAAACAAACAAGCAAACAATCCTTACATTTCTTCATAGTAGTTTGAAATAAGAAATTAACTTTATAAGAGTTTGTATAAAAATGTAATAGCAGTATTTCAGTTGGAGAGAAAAAATCCCCAGATAATCTATTCAGTGACAGATAATCATTTTTTTTTTATTCACGAATGTAGTTTTGCATAAACATACAAATGTATCTTTGGATACTTGAATATATGCTTGACCTTCAACAAGTTTGGAATTTGTTTGATTAGTGAACACACACTGTACATGCACTTGTAATTTGCATCTACAGTTATTTGCTTATTTATTTATTTATTTATTTATTTATTTATTTGTTTATTTTGTTTATTTATTCATTTATTATTTATCTATTCATTTTTGGTTTGCTAAAATGAACCCTTTTCTCAAAATTGAAATTGTGTTCTCCAAACTTTTGCGATGGCTTAACCTAACTCAAGAAGAAGTCATTCTACCAGAGTCTTTATAGTGTGAATTCACTTTTACTTTTGTATCTTTCTCTCTCTCTCTCTCTCTCGCAACAGACTCGACAAATCACCAAAGACCACCGCTGCCTGACATGTATCAACCGCCGGGGTAAGATGCCATAAATGACATTCATCAAGCACATATGAAAGCCCCCGCTAGTGTGGCGATTCGTGGGTGGCCTGAGTTTATTCACAGTCCCCCTAGAGCACAATAAAAAACGCAAATACAATGTAGCACCAGTCGGGGAATATGAGCGAATGCTCATCGTCGAGATTCTTCGGCTGTGTGTGTACTATACACAAAGATCAGTGATAAAGCTGTGCGCAATTTGTAATGGGAATCCTCAAATATATCAGAGCTGGGCCAGCTTTTCTACATCCGTGATATCTCCACCCTAAAGGGTCTCTAAGGAAGCTGAGTCTTGTTATTTTTCTCTTTTTATTGACTCCATGTGAGTGAAGGGTCTGTATGGGTGTGGTCTGAACACTGTTTGTCTTGGATCTTTCATTTCTTGGCAATTCTCCAGGCAGTCGTATGGTGATACATGCCCATCAGATGTCGGAAACAATGATATAGGATGAAGTGTGATGGCTCTGATGAGATGTAGGTAGAGGAATACAAACTAGATCATGACTATCACTCGCTGCTGCCATGAGGGGCAATGTTTTATAGTTGTCATGTGAATCTATTTATCTGTTCATCTATCTTTCTATTGTTATTACTCCTATTCTTCTTCCTCCTCCTCCTCTTCTTCTTCTTCTTATCATTATCATTATCATCCTTGTCACCTCTGCCAAGGAAGTAGGTTACATGTAAGTAATCATCAGCATTGGTTTGTCTGTTTGCAAAATATCTCTAAAAGCTGTGAGCAGATTTGAATGAACCTGGCAGGAAAGGTCGACAATGACACATGCAACAGATGATGAAATTTTGGTAGTGATTTTGGGAATTTTATGGGTTTTTGAAGGATTTTTTCATCTTTTGCTATATGAGGTCCATGAACATGCAGGAGTTCAAGCTATGCATACTGGAGGTTTACATACACGCACTAAAGCGCATGCTATGTTCAGGCAAGGTGCCGCGCAGCTAGAAGCTGATGACGTAAGCACAAGGCTTCTATATTTGGAAATAAAATTGCGTGCGTGTACTATGGGTGGAAGTGAGTTGCTTGCTTGGTGGAGATCTGCGCTCTCCGAGTGCTTTTCAAGTTGCCATTTTTAATAATATGATCATTAGCATTCTCATTGGTAGTATTGTTGTGTCATCGTTATCATGTCGTAAAGACAACTCCTCGGGCGGGGCCATTTCTGTAGCCTTCCTGTAACTCATCCTCACAATAATGAGACTTATTGTCTGATAGAGCAAACAAAAACAAACAAAAAGAATGTACAGTATGAGTAATTTCACTTCCATCTCAGAGAATTTTGCCAGCCCATGATTGATCTTTCCTGTTCGTCTTGTTATTATTCCAGGGACAACGATGCCATTGCCGGTGACTACAGTGCAGTCGGAGCGAGCTCAAACAGTGCTGAAATCATCAGTGTGACGGCCAAAGTCTTATTACAAGAGTACATTGAGGAGGTAACTTGTTTGTGTAATGATGACAGGCGCAGTGGGCATTTTATCATCATCATCATCATCATCATCATCATCATCATCATCATCATCATCATCATCATTATCATCATCATCCTCAACGTTATCATTCATTTATAATCAACCTGTTTAAGTTCTACTGAGTTTCATCACAACAAGAATAATGCCATGATTCTGAAGTGATAAGTTCCTATTGCTTGTGAAATTTTACATATTTTGGCTGATTATTAAGTTCTTGATGGTGCTGTGGAAACATGGAATACAAGTGTATATGCAAGGATAAAATTCATGAGAAATTATAACTTCATGCAAAGTTGAGTCTCAAGTATTCATGAGGGAGTTTATACTGCAGAAATGTTGGGATTTATCTACCTGTGAAGTCTGTAGTTCAAACATTCAAGAGGTATGAATTTTATGGAACTCGATTCTTTGAGCTTCAAGCCAGAGCGTCGCAGAGTTTTGTACTGCAGCATCGGCCCCAATAGGCCTGCCAACCAGATTACCCTGAACAGGATTAAGACTCATCTATGGTATGGGTCTTTGGCAATTATCCCCTGGATAATTACACCAGACCCTTCCCGTGGCCCTAACCCTAATTCTAATCCTAAACCTAATCCAAACCCTAACCCAAACTCTAGCCCTAAACCTAACCCTAACCCTAATTTTTACTCTAACATTATCACTAACGGGGGAAGGTGTAATTGTCCTCGGGAGGTAATTTCCCTGATACATTATGGTACTTTCTATTTCAGAAAGATGGCAGAACACATACAATATGTAATCTGAACTGTTTCTACGCAAAATGATTCCCTCCCTCAGCTGAGAAGCAAGCTGAACGGCGAAGAGCTCCAGCGCTTCGCAGCGATCCTCAAGGAGTACCGCCAGATGGGGTCCATCGAGAGCTTCTGCTCCAGCCTCCAGATGCTCTACGGCCCCGACAGGAAGTCACTATTCCCAGGTAAGTGTCAAGGGGTCAAAGGTCAGAGGTCGAAGCTTGTCCAGCAGGTGTTGGGTTTAAGGAGTAGTAGCACTTGTGGTGGAGGTTTGTTCTGCAGAGCTTCAAAGATTGCTTTGATGGAGTGGTAGCCATGGTAACCGTGTAAACAAGACTGCTTCATGCGTAAAGTGCTTCGATCCCTAGCAGCTTTGGACCAGCTCTCATATTTCCTGGGTAGCGCCCTCTACTGACCATTTGCGTAGAGCAAATTATCTTTTCTCTCAGAAATTATCTTTCTCTCAGAAACATGATGCTCTTACAATATAATCCAGCCTTTCTTGAAATGCCCTATGTGTGTGAACCAGCTGTGACAATGGGAATGACTCACAGTGCTCAATTTAAAGGAATCGGAATACCATTTTTGAGAAAAGACAGTTGTAATTTAGTGTTTTAACTAGCATAAAATAGGCAACCAGTAAATTATTCCATAGGGATTCATATACAGAACTAACAAAATTTAGTGCAAAGTTACATTACGTATTGAATTGAAAGTCAGATTAATGGGCTATAAGTGGTTTAATTTCAAGCAAAGTTTGAAGAAAAAAAAAGTTAATTAGAAGTAAATTCAAGTTTGTCCAGATCATTCCCCTATTAGTAAAAATAATGAGGTGTTTTCACCTTCTTTGTATTAAACTGTATGTGTTCTTCAGCTTAAGACTACAGAGTCACTCATGGCTGTAAGTTTCCAAATTTACATCAAGACCCTTCGAGTTGATCTGTAATTTTTCAAAATTGTAGGATACAAAAATATGACAGCATCCTGGACTGTTAATAATAACATGAAACCTGCTTGAGGTAGTCAAGCAAATCACAATTTACCACTGTATTTGCCAGCACTCCAAGTGTACTCTCTTGTGAATAACCACTGTCTACTCTGAATTTAATCACTGGTGTTAAGTCCCCTTGCACATTTCCCCATTAACCATGCTGCTTGAGCCGTGAAGTCTGTGTTTACACCAACAATAAATTTTAAAAAGAAGAAGAAGAAAGGAATGACAGTGTGTGTATGGTGCAGCACACTGCTCTGTGTTTGTCATCGTTGCATTATCAAAAATCGAGTGAAATGATCAACTAAGTGTGTTTAAATAGTAAACACAGATTCACACTTGTAACTACACTTATGATGCTTGCACACAAACACACATATGCACAGTGTTAAGTGTTAACAGTGGAAGGCATTCTCGTGGAAACTAAAACCCCCTCGCAGGTTTCTCTAGGTGTAATTGTTGTATGCGCTTTATACAACTCGTCATCACAGGTGTCAACACGTCAATTTTTTATTTTTTTTTTAGATGTATTGTTGCAGTCGATATAGTTCAAGTATCATGAAGAATCAATAGTCATTTTGTTAGGTTTCTGTTATGTAATCAGTGAAGCTCTTTTTCTGTCTTAATTATTTAAATGCTTGCTGTTTTAGAACATATCTCATTGGTCATATTCTGGGGGTGATAGTAAAGGTTTATTAGTGAATGATATCAATTGTGTTGGACAAAGTTTGTCTCTTGCTTTATGTGTGTAGAAACGTCTGTGTATGCTGTATACACATGTCTGTGTGTGTTTCATACGCGTGTCTGTGTATGTTGTGCGTATGTGTACATTTTCTGTTGTGTGTTTTGTCTGTGTACTTCTTACTATTCAAAAGTACAGAAGGCTAATACCACAATACTAACACACTGCCCACTATACGGGCAGCCATTTCTCTGTAGGAAAAAAAGTGTGACGCTTCTTTCAATCATGGCCTTGTCTTTTGTCCTGACAGAATGCCGTACACTTTCACACCTGCCAACTGTTTAGTTTTAATCTGAATATTCAGATTTTTCACTGAAGGAATATGCGTTAATTTCAGTGTGTTCTTTTAATATCCTTTATTTTCACTCTTCTTGTGTTAGGGTGAATAAATCAGGATTAACATTCTGTGAACAAACAATGTGCTATGCTGAGTGTTAGGTTTATCTTGCAATGTCAAACTGAGCAAAAATGAGGAAGCATAGAAAGTGTAGTGTCTAGTGTCTGGTCATTGCTAATTATAAAACATTTGAGTTATCCTCTAGGGTGTCAAAGTGTGTGTATTGTGTTACATGTTCTCTATTGGCCTCCCAGACCCCAGCATTTGGGCTGTAAATAAATTTTATGTTGCACTAAATATATAAGCATTGATACAATGTATTGGTATTAGTGCATTCAGGTGCAATATTTCAGCAGAGCTCTTCTGTTAACACGTGAAAGATGGGTCTCGAGAATACTCAGGCAGGTGTCTATGGGAAATTCATACTGAAGCAAAATCAGTCCATTCTCAACAGGTTAACCCACAGATAACATCCTGTGTGGTTGCATGGGAAGAGAAAAGTGCAAATTATTCAGCGAAGCACTACAGATTTATGATGAAAATGATGTACAAGGCGCAATTTACAGTGTACATATTGTATTGACATGCCCACTCCACAGTTAAACCAATGCTATGGACAATTAAGGCTTTTTTAGCTCCATGCAAATACGTTTGCCATTGTGTTTGTGTGTGCCTGACTTTACTTGTTTGTCTATGTGTTTGTTTGTATGAATGTACAGTTTTCTTACATCGTAAAGAAGGGGGGGGGGGGGGAGAACTCTTGAATATGAATCAAAGTTTTGGTAAAATTCTATAAAAGATATTGCTCTTTTCATGATCATAATAGTGTATACAAGTTAGTGTAGGATACTGTCTATGAAAGTAAAGCACTGGTAAATGAACGTCTTGCTAGTAAAATGATGTATTGTAAAGAAAAGAAAATCACAAGAAGGGCCAAAAAGTGCTGGGATTGCTCTGATAGTGAGGGTTACTATTAAACATGTACAATATACGTGTACCACATTGTAGTTCACCTCAGATATGCAAGTACACTGTATACTGTTAAAAAGCCTATGGTTCATCCTGCATTCAAATACATGTACATTATCTTTACTTTTCCTTATACAGTGCCATTTGAGCATTTACTATGTAGGATTAGATATTTTCTTATATCTCTCTTGTATGTGTATGCTATCATAACTGTGTGCTGCATATATTATCAAATTTATAATATGAATCAATTCATCGACACACATCTGTTGTTTTTTGTTTTTTGTTTTTTGGTTTGTTTTTTAGTCTTCAGCAATTGTTGCACTGTATATTTACTACAGTTTCTTCTGAGTGTCTGAAAGTAATGTTTCATACTCTCTTGTGGAAGTAGATCCAATTACTCTCTGTCAGAACCTTGGCTAACCAATTTGTGCATAGAAGTATGTACTCTGATGTCGCTTTTTTTTTTCATGATAACATTTTCTTTTGTGTGTTTCTGTACAGTAATCTATCGTGTGAGTGACTGTCGCTTTGATAGCAGAAGTTAGAATGTTGAGCTCTTTCATAGTCCAATCACTGTATTATAATGATCATTTACAAGATCTCTACAGGTGTATCTTCATTTTCTCCTGTCTCAAGATTCTAATGTCTGAGTTTGAAGTGAACGCTTCTACACACAAGACTGTTCTGTGTGTTCCATGAAGCCAGATCCAAAGTTAGATGTGGTGTGTGTATGTGATTGGCTTGTAGCAGATGCTAGATATTATTCATCATAAAGGTACACTGTTACGGCATATATATATATATGTGACCCGCTACAACAAAATGATCCTAAAGTCGGGGGAGGTCGATTATTTGAAAATTGCATGACACAATTCCCTAATCTTTCTGCTTTAAATTGATATATAACACGTCTTATAAAAATAATCGGCTGCGGAGATATCGATGTTTAAAAGAGAGCATGTCAAGACGTCTGGGAAATCACTGTTTCGAGAAAAGCGCCCTAAAAGTTCTCCTTGCGACGCAATCACAATCAAGAGACACGCAAGGCAGTATTCACCTCCGGACAATAGATTAAGCCTTAGCAACCCCCGAAATGCTCATTCATACACAGCGTCGCCGGTCTCCTCACCGACCAATCAGTGACCAGGATGTCAGGAGAAGCGGCTAGGCATAGCGCAACCCGCCCGCACGCACCAGTCGACTGGGCAGTGTGCGAGCTTCACGCTTCGGTTAGCGGCAAGCAGCAAACTGACCAATGAGATCACTCTGGTCGTTGTTAGGGGCGGAGCCTATGTGTGGCGCTCAATCCAAATGTTCGAACCAGTTTCTGCTTCGTTGAAACGCCAAAAAAAACATGGCCCAGAAAAACGCAATTTTTTTTGTCTTTCCTTTCATCATATTGCTTCAAAATTTCGACAGATGATAGAAGACATTGTAGACTCTAATAATATGTCAAATTCAGAAAACCGTAAGTTTTGACCAATTTTGATGCTCTAACTTCAAACTCCATTTTCACGGCTTCGACCGTGCGCGACTTTAGGACCATTTTGTTGTAGCGGGTCACATATATATATCCACACATCTTTTCATGTAAAGTGCAATACAGTTTATATTTTTGCCCGTGGCAACTATTCAAAGAATTAGAGTTTCTTACTAGTGCAATTGTGATGCCTCTGACACGTTTATGTGTAGTAATAGGCAGATTGTGGTATTACTTTTTTTAGGAGGGATATCTACAACAATTTCTTGATTGTGAATTGATTCAATAATTGGGTGATAATCACACATCTTACAAACTAACTTTGTCATCTTGGTGTAAGTGTGAATGAAAGGGATTTTGATTGACAGTTTAGTTTGGAGGTGGACAGACAGTGTATGCACCTCTGGCGCCAGTCACTATCAATAAATAATTGCAGTGATTTTTTTTTTTGATTTTTTTTTTTAATTCTAGCAATGCATACTTCCAGGATAAATAGTTTACAAATAATCTACAGTTTTATATCAAGTCTGATTTGGAGTTTTCAATCCCGTCACAGGTTTTGATACAAAGAGAGATACTGTGTTGATATCTAATATTTATATCTAATATGTCAAAACTTCGTTTCTTTCACTAATGAAGATTTTCCTCTTTCTTGGATTATATTTCTACGTAGCATCATGTGTACATCTCTGGTCTTCATAACACGCTAATGGTGCAGGTTTCTCTTCTAATTCAGGCGCGCGCTCTCTCTCTCTCTCTTTCTTTTTTTCCAAACAGAGCCTTTAATCCTTTTCATTTGAATTGTAGACATGGGTTCATCATTTGAATTAACAATAACTTTTCTCTCATTATTCAATTCATTTATATATGTATGATATAGCAAACTGAATGCTCTTCTTGTAGATTATCTTCAATATCTTTGCTGATTTGTTCAACGTTTCTTCTGCACATTGACGAAATGGGACTCTGTATAAACCATAACATGTCGGAGCAAAGGGCACAGTAATTCATATCTGACAGCTTGGCTTTATGTGTACTCTTTTTAACTGTCATCTTTTCTTTGATTTGCATACTGTATTTGCATTAAACAACAAAAAAAGATTTAAAAAAAAAGGGGAGCTGAAACCTCATCTTGAATGTGGTTGATAAAGAAATCAAGGCTCAAAATTGCCCCCAGCTCTCTAGCTAGTGGGTATCTTAAAAGGATGGTATAGTGTTGGTTGAGATGGGAATTCAGGTTTTAACTTATTACGAGATGATTAGAAACCATTTATATGAAATACAAGAGAGCATAGAATCTAAGAGGAATTCAAAGTTTATTTGATGAAAATCGGTTTTGAAATGGCTGAGATATCAAAAAAACAAAGTAAAACAAAGTGGTCCTAATAAAAGGTGGGACCCACGTTTTATTAGGACCTCTGTGTTTCTGGATATCTCAGCTATTTCAGAACCAATTTTTGTCAGTTAAACTTTTAATTCCTCTGGAAATGTATGCTTTTTAAAATTTCATATAAGAAGTTTTCTAATCATCTTGTAAAAAGTTAAAACCTGAATTCCCATCTCAACCAAAACTATGCCATCCCTTTAAATTGTGGGATGACATTGTGGACTACTCAAAGTCCTTGAAGACCAGGTATATTGGTACATGTTTTATAGATTTGATTGCCAAGGTAACCAAAAAATAAAAGGCAGAAAGAGATAAAACAAACCCAAGTAATGCAATGGATACCAAACTACATGTAAGACTATGGATACCAAACTAAGACAATGGATACCAAACTAAGACAATGGATACCAAACTAAGACAATATTACAGAGAGATCATGTCGCCGACCGATTAAGAATTATGTCGGCTTAGTTTGGATCAGGGGGGCGTTTCATCAACGAGTTCGTCGGAGTTTTCACCGACAAATTTGCTATCAGCCAATCAGACCAAGGATTTCATTAGCTTTTGACAGTTGTCAGTATAAATCCTTGCGTCTGATTGGCTGATAGCAAATTCGTCGGTGAAAACTCCGACGAACTCGTTGATGAAACGCCCCCCAGATGGAAACTTGGTTGCTTTTCACGTCATTGTTTGATAGTTTGATGACAAGTGGTACTCAATCACAGAGTAACAGTTCATCTTCCAACTGTACATTGGAAATCAACTTTCCATATTTTCGAAGGGTAGAACAAATTCATCTGAAAGCTGTAGGGGTATTTTTATTATATTTTCTAAACTGCTGTTTCTTGTGAGGCAAGTACATCGTGATAGGCAGATAGTACAATCGGAGCTGTCTTCTATGAATTCCTGTGTCCAAGCTTTTCCGTTTCCATATTTTCTTTTTCACCCGTATCTTGCTGGAAACCTAGGTACTTCATCGTCTTTCTTTCTTTTCATTTTACTAACCATGAAAACCAAGTTATCTCTCTTCCTGTGATTAATAACGAGAACATTTTATTTCTCTTTGATATATTTCTCTCTCTCTCTTAGAATGTGTTTTCATTCCTAGCAGTTCTAGCAGGTGGATGGGTTTTTGTCGCCATGTCCCGGCAGAGATTTACAACTTTTCTTCATGTCTCGCTCTTCTCCCCATCAACGAATGAAGGGGAATTATTAGTGGGGCTGTGGTAGACTTTGCCAGAATTGATGCGGGATATTTTTGGAAATGGGATGAACTTTATAGTAGAATGCGCATCTTTCTTTTAAAGTCATATCTTTCATTAGAATTTGCTGATTTCCACTACATACCTTTCTGCTTTAAAATTTACACTGTATACATGTACAAACATTGTTACTCATGGTTCCCTTGCCCTGCCTTTAATATAGTTTAAGAGTAGACTAAATGTATTGTTTTTTGGGTGGGTTTTTTTCGTCTATTCATTGCCTATCCATAATTCCTTTGATCCATTGCTCCGTTTAATCCACCCATAGTAAGACTATTAGCTTCATTCTGTATTCAGTTGCTCTTGCTCTTCAAAATGTAAAGCCCATTAAACAAAACCAAAAAAATGCATTATATTACTTGTGCTACGGTATGATATACAGCCTTGTACTATTTTTCTAGCATAGCTCATTTACAGGTAGCTGTTGTCATGATTTTTAGTGCCAAAGAATGCTGTTTGTAAATTTCTATTCCATTGCCTGTAGGAAGAATGTTATTTTCAAATACTGTAGGAGTTTCAAATACCTTAGGAGACCATGTGATCTTTTTCATAAACCTCAATATAGTTTAATTTTGTAATGCAGATACACAAGTATGATTTGTGAATTAGGCACCACTGGTACTGTAAAAACAGAAGCACAACTAATTTTCGTTGTTGGTCAATTTCGGTGAGCATCACATGAAAATTATAACTTCGCAGTGGTGATTTCCAAACATTAATTTTGATATCTCAAAAATAGAACCCAACCAAGAAAATGCTCCGATGTTATTTCATAAATTCAGTTGGAACATAAAATTTGTAAAGATTTCCATGCCATTTAATTTTCTGTGGTATACATACATGTACATATACATGCAGTGGACAACATGACATGCTAACAAAGTAGACATTCAGATGATTTGCTCCTGTATTCCATCCAAAAAAAAAAAAGTCAGAGAAAATTGATTGGTGATAAAAAAAGAGAAAACTCGGCGATATGTAATGTAACATCTTGCTTGCATGTCACAGTACTGCCATGAATGTTTTTCATTGCATCTTCAAATCTGCCTGCCGCCAATTGTACACTCTCAAAGTTTACTTTACAATTCATTTCTTTTTTTTAATCATTTGCTTTTACTCATTACAACCCACTGCACTCGCACAGGCACCGCAACAAGTATAAACTCCATGTGTGTCCCGTGTTTCACAAGTTCTTCACTTTAGAGTCTATGTTCTTTCCACACAATGCCATGCTATATGATTCACATATTTTGACTATCAATATTTGTTTTATTGCTTGTCGCTTGAATCATGTCTGCCCTAACTTGTTCGTTTGTTTGTATTGCACAATTCATATTTTGGAATCCAGAGATACTAAAAATTACTATACACATTCATAAAAATCATATACAGAAGAGTTGACTTTTGCATAATTACTCTCCTTGACTTTGATAAGTATTATTCAAGAGGCTTGCATTTAAGCAAATGGTGCCAAAATCGGACAGAATTAACAAACTGCTTTTTTAATCATACGCATGATAATACTAACTAGTACATGTAGGCCTTCATAGTATATTATAATCATCCAACTTACTTTTACTCATACATCATTTCAGGTTGCACCAGTAATCACGCACAGCAAGTCTTACTTTTGCTGGCTTTTGATAGACAATGCTAGAAAGCTTTCAAGGCTATGTACTGTACATTGCACCTTACATTGCTCGTAGCTATCAAACTGCTTTTAGTCCCAGTAATATGTTCTGGTGTTATAACGGTAAATGGGAAGATCCATCAATTTCATATATGCAACCGGTAGATATAACAAAATGTTGTGCAGCCTGTAAACATGTACATGTATGACTGCCTGTGTTCTTTGTTCAACTCTTTGCGAGTTGCTAGTTTCATCCCCACTTTTGTCCCCCAATTCATTCAAATCCCAGCAAACAACTGCCATACTTGATTTAGTTGCATGCATGTGCCATGTATCCATGCATTAAACAGATCACTGTTTTTCCATTTCCATTATGATTGAAAGGGTTATACCATACAAGATTATTGAAGTATCTTTCCAAGCATGATCTAAATTGATACAGAGAGATCTTCCCCCACCCCTTCCCCCCCCCCCCCAAAAAAAAAGAAAAAGAAAAAGGAGAAAGAAATTACCCTATTTCAGCTGGATTGGTATTCATTTAACAGCTCAAAACCCACTCCTCTATTATGAGTTTTGTAATGACTCCAATAAAGTCTATTGGCAGGATATTGTCATTTTGAGAACTTCTTTTTCTATTCTGTTGGAAGTAAATAGGGTGGAGCTTATGAAATATATTTTCAGTCCACTGGTATGATCTACATTGTAAGTTTGTTTTCGGTTTTTCTTGAACACTGTTTAACAGAGAGAAGTTGCATGTTGAAATATTACGAAATATGATATTACTCACAAGAAATATGCAAAATGGAAAATAAATTTGTAAAAATCCATGACACACACTCTCCTTCATGATAGCAAATTACTGTCTCCTTTCTCATCACTAAAGTGCATGTTTATTTACCATGTTTTTCTTAAAATTATATGGAGCATCCCAAAGCATTAATGCTCTCTAATTTTGACCCATTTGTAATATCAAATGCTGAATATAGAATTTTATTTCTCAAATACTTTGCCAGTAAGTCTCTGTAACTCCATGTAAAATTATAAGCCAGTGGACTATTTAGTCTCTGAGATATTACAAGGGAAGAGGTTGATTGCTCTGCCCTACCACTGGATCCAAAACTTAAATTTGCCAGTTGAAATGGGGCCTTCAGTCCTGCTATCCATAGTTGTGTTTTCTCTTTGTTGTTTGAGCCATTGCCTTGTGAAACTTATACACATGTGTTCTGGAAAGGTTTTCAGAAGGTAGTGGAACTCCAGACTTTTTCGCAAAGGTCCAGAAGTATTTAGGGGGATTTCCCCTTCACATGCTGTGTGGGGAAGAAATATGCATAAATTTGCATAAATAATTAGACTGGCAAGTCTACCACAGCTCTGACAATACCCACCCACTCCCTCCCTTCCCTCCCAACAGGAATGCGCATGTGTCTGATTAGCGAGCAGCACCGAAATTTCTTCGACACCTACATGCTCGACAACGACATCGAGGACCCGTACGGCAGCCGTAGTCGTGCCTCCATCAGCAACCTCAGCGACGACGCCGACTCCACCATCAGCGGCAACTCCGGTCCCTTTACCCGCTCGCTGCTCTCCGCCATGGGCACCATCGATCCCTTCTCAGTCTCGCCGTGATTATTAATTTAAAAAGAATGCCTGCATCCTCATTAACATGTCATAATCCATTCATGGCGTGCTCATGAATCATTCATGGTGTTCATGAATCATTCATGGTGCTCATGAATTATTCATACATTCCAGGTTACAGTATGCAGCTGTAGTGTGTACATAGTGAGAGACACAGGGAGGGGAGAGACAACAGCCTTCTCTTCGCTTGAACTTTGACCCGGAGATCCAGAAGCTGCTGTGGCTAACGTTCACTCACTCAAATATTTCTAGTTCCCTGTCAGATCAAGAGTTTTCCATACATTGTACTCCTCACGACCCAGCTGTGCATGACATCAATATGTAACTTTCTGAACAATCAAAATTTGTTCGTATTGCAACAGATACAAGAAGAATTGATATAGAAAAAAAAATCATGCGTTGTATCATTCAAATGACTTATTGTACATTATGTTTTATGTTTTTATTTCATGCATTAGGAATTTCACATTGCACAGAATGTGCATAATGTGATTATAGTAGCAATAGCATATGGAATGCCATTAAATGTCAATATTTACATTTCATGAGATTTACTAGTGAAAATAACTGGAATGCAATTTAGTTTGAACAATCTCATGACGATTATTGATAGTGCAGTCTTCTTTTTTTTTTTTTTTTTTTTCTTTTTTCAAGTAAGATCCTTCGGTTGATGTGATGTTGTTGTATTTAAAGGGATGGTACAGTATTGGTGGAGATGAGAATTGGGCTTTTAACTTTTTGCGAGATACCAAGAAAACACTTATGAAATAGAACAGAGCATACCAATTTAAGACGAATTCAAAGTTTATTTGAAGAAAATCGGGTTTGGAATGACTGAAACATCCAAAAACAAAGTAAAACAAAGCGATCGTAATAAAGTGTGGGTCCCACGCTTATTAGAATTGCTCTGTTTTTGATATCTCAGCCATTTCAAAACCAATTTTCATCAAATAAACGTTGAATTCCTCATGAAATTACATGCTCTTTCATATTTCATAAGAGGTTTCTCATTATCTCACCAAAAAATGTTAGAAACCTAAAATTAGGTCTCAACCAAAACTCTACCATCCCTTTAAGTGTTTAAAGGCTACTGTATACAACCATGCCAATATGCAGGCCTCTCTGGGTTAGCTCATTCAGATAGGTATGGAACATCATTTAATTATAAGTAAAACTTGGTTTACATACACTGGGAAGTTTAATAGACCACATATGGTTTAAATACAATGTGTACATGCAGAAATGCACTAAATGCACATTACACAGAGCATTAGTAGATATCATCCACTCGGTAGTAATTATGGAACTGTCAGAAACACATGAAGTGATGAGCCATTATGCGAAACATATGACTGGTCACATGATAGCTCTTTCCTAATCACTTGATTGGGATCTATATCACCATTTCATAGCAAATAATAACTCAAAAACTGACTCATACATGTACATTGTTCCCATCTTACACTCTTGTAAAATATTAAAGTTTAGATGTTGTTTAATATGACATCCTTTTCATGGCTGAAGTATTTTTTATTTTGTTTCTAACTTGCTGTGGTAACTTTTCATCAATTTATCCCATCTTCCCCCCCCCCCCTAAAAAAAAAGAACAGATTCCAGTATGTCATGCCATATCTGAGAAATGATCAGATGTGACTGGATTTTTAGCTCATTTGAATCCAGTCCATCTTTTTTTTTTAGTTTTCCATTTGTAACCGTGCATTTCAAAACCACCAAAAAGTTGCCAGATATGGACTGCTAGTTAAGGGCAGATTCTAAAAGAGCAGACTCTAAGCTTTAAAATGATGTGTAACTCAATACAAATGGACTCTCCTCACTCATCAAAATGATTGAAAGAAAGTACATCCCTTGGAAAAGTGTTTGCTGAGAAAAGAGGCTTTGAAGTTTCATTTCCATTTCATCTATTTTTTTTTTTTTTTTGGGGGGGGGGGGAGGGGCGTCCTCATTTATAATCTGGTCGTGGGACGTATTGCTGGTTTTGCAGTGCATTAGATTGTGTGCCAGTTAATGTTGATGACAGTAATTGCAGATTTATTAATGTGTCCTTACATCTGCTGGGAAAGAATATAGTACAATTGCCAAGAGAAAGTGCAAAATTGTTATCTTGAAAGTGAAATCAATCTAAATTTGTAAATATTAGGTACGATATTAAAGTTTCAATCATGACCATTAGTTGGTTCATGTTTATGTATGTAATGTAAATTCATTTTTATTTTTGCCCTGTTCTGTCTCTTTATCCTTGTAGATTGTTAGAAAAGCTATATATTTCTGGTTGGACTACTGTAAAAGTGGAAATTTTCGCAGTGTTGAAATTTTCGTGCATTTCGCGCAACCAGAAACTAGCGCGAAAATAAAAGCACACAAATATTTTTGCTTGCCATACATTCCTGTGCGTGATGTCTTGATTCCGCGGAATTATAAACACGCGAAACTCTTCTGACCCGGCCAAGCGCGAAAAATTAGTCGCGCGAAAATATCCACTTTTACAGTATTGCATTGTTACTTTATCTCTTACACTTTCCAGCGGAATTATGTTTGCACTTTTTTTCCATGATTCTTTTTAGTCATTGATTTGGTACTCAGCTGAGCAGTTTTTCTAAAAATTATTGCTTGTTGTATCCCATATCTCTTTGTTTTATTGTTTTCTAGGGGAAGAAAGCATCCGAACTATATAATGTACAGTACTAAAATATAATTGAGAATAGTAAATTTTCGATAGAATAATACTCGCAGCATTCCAATTGTATAACTATAAAAAGCTATTGATTCCTCAGATGTGAAGTCATGGAGATTGTAGTCCCGGTAGCTGTTTATGGGTCCTAGTCTTGTAAATGCTTAGAACTCCCGAGTCTTTAACGTTTACTGTGAACATGTGCATTCTGTAGTCCCTGTATTAAAAGACCTATTTTGTACAGGATAGCGTTGAGTTCCTTTCTGAGTAATTTTTGCTTGTGTGGTAGGTAAGATGATCAATAAGAATGTACTGTAAGCCAGCTCCTTCAAAAGCATCTTGGGATACAGTTTCAATTTCAGTTTCAGTTCAGTTTATTTTCATATTTCTCAAAAACATAACTGATACTTTGTAGTAACACAAAATACATTAAATATTCTCTCCCCCACTGATACTCTTCTAGCATTCAAAATTGGCTTTACATTGGGACATTCAAAATAACAAACTAATGTGAATGGGTGCGTCATACTGAGTGTGACATCTTTAAGAGCATGCAGATGGATAATTCCTCAGAGGAGGATTGTGTGTATAATATGCTTGCAATTTGTATGGGCGTGTCTGATGTGATATTGTGGTCCAATTTTTCAGAGTGCTCAGAATTAAAAAGAGCTAAAAGATGAGCGAGTGTAGTGTAACCGTGTTTGACTGTGGCATTCAGTAGTACGTTACTGATGCATATGAAACTGAACTATATAGTTTAGTTTTCAGGTTTATTAAAACTCAATCACCCTCCTGGGGTGTGCAAATACAATTTAACTGCTGTGAGGAGTCATCCAGGCATTTCACACTGTGGAACAGTAGTTCCTCACTTTTTTTTTTTTAAATTTTTTAATTTCCTCTCATTTCAATCTGACATTGTATGAGGACAAATATGTTGTTTTTATTGTTTTGTTTTTAATGGGGCCTATCAGTTTCTTGAAGTTCTATGATCAATTTGGCTAGTTACACATGTGTCTGTTAAGAAGAGATTCCTATTATCAATTAGGCTAGTTATATGTGTCTGTTAAGAAGAGACTTATTTTCTCCATGTGAGCAAGAATACAGTTATAAAATCAAACGTACATGTAGGAACATATAAGTTGTTGGCCAGCTGTGACATTGCCTTGAAACTGTAGTGAAAATACCAATAAAAATGGATTTGAGGGACAGATACACAATTTTTTTTTGGAAGAAAAAAAAATAAGATTAATGATTAATTGCCCAAACTCTTCATTGTTTTTTTGAAATTTCTAAAAAATTCCTAAAGTTGCCCAGCTAATTGCAGAGACATATACACTGTGTGTTTGGGCATTTAGATTACACTCCCGATAAACATGCTGATATTCATATCCAATTTGCCATTGCTTGGTTGTTCAAAGGTCACTGTACTATCCAGTATTTACATTGATACCATAGAGCATTATTCTCATGTGTCTTAGTGCAGTATGTGATGTGCGGTTAGTGTTGCAATACGGCATTGAAATGCGATATGACCAGAAGATAATTCAGAGTGTAGAGAAGAGTGCGTATTGCTTAAAGTGCATTTCATTTTCTATGCCTGACAATGGTTATCATAAGAGGCACGTTTGTTGACTTTTTGTAGGTTTTCAAAACAATGGTGTTGAAAAGAGTGTTGCATGGCGTGTCATAGAATGTGAAACTGGCAGAGGTTCATTTGTGTGTGTGTGTGTGTGTGAGAGAGAGAGTGTAGACTTTAATAATAGTGCCCATTATATTCATCTATGATCCACAATGACCAAAAGAAAAATTTGCAGGTGTGATTGTGTTCATGAGAAATAAAGATAGCATTTGTTTTTGTATTCTATTTAGGAAATCATAAAGCTGAAATGTATGTACAGTAGCTGTCTTGATTTTGTAGTAATATTAGTTTGTTTTTTAAGTTTAATTCATTTTCTTGAGTTTGCAGTTGGTATCTTTATTCGTATGACACACACATACAAATCTGTAATGAAAGACACTGGTCCTAGCAGTCATGGTGATATCAAATGACATTTTTACCATATTTTGGGGTGGTTTTCTTGAATTTTAGTCGGTGACGATTCAGTGAAAAAGTATTACATATGAATCTTTAATCGTGCAGTTCCAAAACAAGCTGTGGAAGTATGTTTCTGAACAGTGAGAACATAGTTATGCACTGTGAATTCTGCTTAAAGGGGAAGGCTAGTAACTGATCAGTGGGAATCAGTGGAAATGCTGGGAGATGATTGTTCCAATCCTTATGGGATTCATTCAAGAGTTCATTGTATATCTATTGTTGTGTGAAAATGATTTGCTTCAGAACGGTCTCATATTCAAGTAATGTGCAGATTAATGCTCCGTCACTGACCAGGGACGCTAAACTGGAAGCATTAAACTGCACATTACTTGAATATGAGACCATTCTGAAGCAAATTATTTTCACACAACAATAGATATACAATGAACTCTTGAATGAATCCCATAAGGATTGGAACAATCATCTCCCAGCATTTCCACCGATTCCCACTGATCAGTTACTAGCCTTCCCCTTTAAACTCCAATCCTGAAATACGGATAATATATGTCTAATGAAAAAAAAAAGAATTAGGCAAACACTGAGAATTAAGAACAAGCAAATGATCCCTTCAGCATAACTGGTAGCCCTAATGCAGCATGAATGAAAAAAAAAAGGAAAATGAGAATAGGTAGAAGCACTTATTTGTCCATATAGCAGTGTCATCCTGTAATTTCATGAACTTGGTTATTTTTACATGTATGTTAATTTCTCTCTGTTTTTTTTTTCCTTACCTGCAGACATGAGGCCATACATTCCTGAGAAGGACATTGATTACTTTGAGCGCTTTCTTGAGAAACACAACCTGCAGGACAATTTTAATTATTACCCCGGAGGTCGCAGGTCGGGGCGAACTGCTAGCGATGCCTCGTCGACCTCCACGATAGGCGGGGTGGACAACGGCGTGTACAGCCAGTCCATCCCCTCGGACATGGACGATCTTGATCGCGCTCTCATGGATGTGTGTGAGCAGGTGGATAGATTGGACGCCAGTATTGACTCATGATGTCCAAGCTCTGTTGGGATTGAGAGCCCAGACGAAAACTCTTGCCGGCAGTGGCCATCGACCTTGTGACTGACCATCGCGGGGTACGGATCGCATTTCAAAGAGATATTCAAGATAAGTGTGTGTGTGTGCGCGCGCCACTTGCGGCATACGTCGCCATTCCGAGGATTGGAGAAATCTGTGGTGTAGATTTCCGACTATTCCATACACAGCCTGCAAAGATGTATTGCCCTATCATAGTCACCACAAACTAAACTCTGAATGGTTCACAGTGACATGGAATAATCTCACCCAATCTTTGTCAGATAATCCAGCGGTGTCATCGTCAAGTAGCAAACATGAAGCTTTCTCCTCGACCAGAGCAAAACTGTGCAGCATATTTTGTTTTTTGTTTGTTTTCTTTTGCTTTTATTTTCCCTGCTTGCTTTCAATCTCATTCTCATTGTTCCGTAGCAATCAGTTATGAAATAATATCATAACTACTCGTCAACTCATAAGAGGGACAAGATTTCCTCCTAAACCCTTGTAATGCAGTGCTTTTACCCATCTTCAGAGCAACATGAAGTGCTCCTCATTGTGTCAACTCATTAATGCCAGAAATGTGCTTGCCTCAAAGAAACAGTATGCCAATAATGCTTATTGATGTTATGTGCCATAATCAATGTGATATAGACATAAAGTATGTACATTGTAGTACATGCAATCCCACTCTGTCTTATGTGTCAAAGGTAGGAGTGACTTCAGTTTCAGTAGCAATGAATAGGACTTTAAACAGGGGCAAATCCAGGAATTCCGTAAAGCCTTGTACAAAATTAAAGGGGGGGGGGCATACCCCCCCCCCATTTTTTCTTTTTATCTATTTTGTTTTAACAAAAATGAAAGGTGCGTACCCAGTGTGCCCCCGCCTGGATCCGCCACTGTTGATATGTAAAGGTTCACTAAGATTCACTATTTATACATGTACCAGATTTTACATGTTTTGTTATGATTGATATTAACTTTACATTACACAGATGAAATCCCCCTTCCCCCTTCCCCCTCCTCCAAGTTGTTGAGTCTATAAAGTTCAACTTGTAGAGTCTTCCCAAGCCTGTTGAGGCCAACTTTGCTTGAAACTCATCAAGATTTCTGTGGTGTAAACCTTGGATGCTAGTCCAGTCTGTTTAAAGACCAGGCCAGGACTGTATGCCAAGTTATGATAGCCTCCCTACTGTATCCAAAAAATTTTGATTCATTAGTGTTGTACATCAATTTACTGTAGCTAGGTACTTCTCCTTGAAAGCTGATAGTAATATCTTGGCTTGCTGCAGTGTTGTTGGTTTTTTTTTTATCATCACATAGTGAGCAGTTGTTTTGAGTGAAAAATTGTAAATTTCAATTTATCCACAGACTAAAGTAAAGAGGATGATATTCATACAAAATACCAGCTGCTAGAAAGGAAAAAAATTATTTAAAAATCAGGGTTTTTTTTTTTTCAATTTGTGTTATATATACATGAGTGATTATATATATATTTTTTTCTAATGCAAGTTTTCTTTTAAAATACGGTAATGAAATCCTTCTCTAGACTTATCCAATTGTCAAAATTTGCTCCATCTCAAGAATGTTTGTGCATGATTGGTAAGACGTAGTGTGGCTGAAAAACTTAACCCTTTGGATATGGGAACTGGATGAACCTCTTGTTCACTCTATGGAAGATTTCAATCGCTTAGAGGTGATGGGTTAGGCTTGTAAACTGAAGTGTCTGATACAAAACAAGATCGATACGTGTGTGAAAATTTCATCACCTCTAAAAAGTATTCATCAGTGCGCCTTTATTTCTTATTCCAAAGTCTTTATCCTTTTGAAGCTGTGCCCATGTAATCATGACATTCAAGATAGAGTGGACAAAAAGAAATTAGATAATCGGTGGGTAATCATAGCATATCATTCTAAATTGGTATGTTTTAGAAATTGCAGTTTGTTGCCCAAGATCTTTTAATGCAGCCACAAAATCTCCAATATTGGACAATTGTAGAACAATGTCTTTGCCATTATGAGTAAAACTTGTTATGTGAAATTAAGAATTAATGAATTATAGAATCACTACCTGGTACCTACATGAATAATTATGCAAATAGATACTAAGTAAATAGGTAAGCGTTTGAATAAGTACTTGATTAAGTATAGATTCAGACACATAGACATGAAAAAGAAAATACAAAATCAATCCAGTTATTTCTGCAGTGTGGTTTCATCAAATCGCTTTAGCTGAGAATTGAGGGAATTTGTAATATTTTTGGTGCACTCTTTGATTACCGGTATTAGTATGCAGGCATGATTATTAGTCTGTCTCGGATGTGCATGAAATTATACACATGTCTACAATGAAAACAGAATGTGCCCTTAGAAGTAGACATAAGTGTCTTTCTACCCAATTTTCAGTCTTAGTGGACAGATTACTAAATGTTGGAGAAAAGAGAGAGAGAGAGAGATAGCATGCCACTTATTTTGAATTTCAAACTTGTTCTATGGTTGTCATACTCCGACAGAATCTGTTTATGCACTCCAAATTGCATCTAGACTAAGTTGGATGTAAAGCTTTTGCCTTTGTAATCTGCAATGATGATATGCATATCTGTGTTTTTGACACCCTGAAAGTCTCTTGGCAGTGAAAACTTTTGACAACAGTTGATCAGTATTTTTTTTTCTTTTTGGTTGTGAAGCAAACAGTAACACCCGAATTACATCCATGATTTGATTCTTTCAATCTAACTGATTATATTTGCTTTGCATGCTACATTTGGTCATGAAACTGAGGTATGAGATGTGTGAAATCATGGATCCATTTCACTCACAGCAGGCAAAGAGCAACCTGAGCATTATTTCTGTAATGTAATTTAGTGTAATGTGTGTAAAATTGGCCACACTTAAGCATTGTCTGTATATTCTGCATTATAATTTTGTATTTTTCCTGTACATACTGTATTTATTTATGACTGCCTCCTGTTTTTCCCCGAGGTTCTGTCTAGAAGTACAGATATTTATATACTCTTTCTGTTCATTGTTGAACACCTCCGTTCTTCCTTTTTTTTTCTTTTTTTTTTCAATGAGTTTTATGTCTTTAGTTTTAGATAATCATACTTGAAAGCTTTTGTATTGTTTGTCTGTTCGAAATAGATGAATTAAAAGACAAAGATCAGAAGGAGGTTGAAAGTGCTGGGTGGAGTTTGTTGAAATGCATGCCATATGCTTGCTGCTTGTGTCAAATTTAAACCCCCGCTTATATTTTCCCTGTGATTAGTTTGCAGAAGCAAGATTGTGCTTGAGGTTTCTTTTATTCAATGTGATGTTGTCTTTACATAAATTTCTCTGAATGCTTTCTTGTTTTTGTTTGTTTGTTTGTTTGTGTAATTGTAATCTTTTCCTAGAGAGCTGCAGTAGTGACCGACACTAAGTTCTAGCTTTTCCAAGTGAAAATATGTATGCGAACATCTCTTTATTTATTTGCTCAGCAATGAGGAAGTGTAGAGGAAGAAATAATTTTTTTTTTTTGCATTTCTGTAATGAATGGTGTAAAAAAATAGTACTTTGCATTTATTTAACAGGAATGAAATGCTGGATTAAAGCCCCTCAAATTCTGACTTTGTTATGTACCCAGAAAGAGAGAAAGTGTGCTAGATGTCCGTAAGATCCAACAACATTTTTAGTCTGCCTGTCTGGATACCAGCAGCTTGTGTGGCTAACTTTTGTCTTAATAACTTAAATGATTGTATGCAAATCTTTACTGGCCTTTTGAATGCAATAATATATCAAAAAAATATACAGCATTTGAATGTTATGTCCGTGACATTTGTATGGTTGACCACTTTGTTGCTATTGGTCTTCTTGTGTTTACCTTCCCATATCTGTCCACAAACTCGTTGAGAGAGAAAGTTGTCATTTTTGTCATTGTGCTATTATGTACACCTTGTAGTGCGTGCATTTTTATTTTGTTTTATGTTTTTGTAGGTGCTGCTTGTTTATAGTGATTCAGGATGTATGAAATACATCACATCAAATAAGATCAGCTCATTGGTCAACGATGAATAGAGGGCAGTTAGACACTTTCAATATGTAACGCCATAGCGAGTACCGATGTAACAAATTTGCCATAAAAGGGGCAATTTTGTGTTATAGGCAGTCAAAGAGAGAAACACATTTGAAAAGGCCATTTTATTTTAAAATATTGTCACTGTGAGCATGAGTTTTTTGGGTCAGTGACCTCTGTATGGGGGAGTTTGCCTGTGTCAGTAGCTTCAATGCATTTTTCAAAATGACTGAATGCAGTCTAGGGGCCTCATGAAGCATTTTGTCCGATATTTCTTTTTTCTGACAAACTGTTATATGCTACTAAAATCCTTGTGTCAGATTGGCTGAAAGCAAATTTGTCTGATAAAGTTGTTAAACAAAGCGCTTCATGAAATGATCCTCGGATCCCCCCCCAATGTCCTATTGCCCTTTTGTCAGCTGACCTTTCATCAGTTGACCTTTCGTCAGTTGATCAACAATGTGAATTTGTCGATCTCCAATCCGTTGATCCCCCCCCCCATTTCTTCTCCGTGCATCTGATGTATTTGTATATATATGAAGCAGTCCAGTGTGAATCCAACACGGGAGCATTGTATCTATATTTTGTATGTTGCCAATACTGGATGAGTAACATCAAATAAATCTATTGACCTCAACACCGAGTTTTTGTTGATTTATGAATGTTTCCTGTTTCGTACAATTGGTATTTTTGTTTTATTTTGTTGTCAGATATCAGCAAATATATCAGAACTCCCTTTCATCAGCCTGTGAATATGTGCACTCATATAATATATATATATATATATATATATATATACATATAATATATATATATATATATAAATATATATATATATACATATAATATATATATATATATATATATATATACATATATTGATATATATATATATATATATATATATATATATATATATATATTGATAGTCAAGAGAAAAATTGCAAATGCATTTTATCCAACAAGTAAATTTTATGTTATTTATTATTTAATCAATAAGAATAACTAGTTGGCTAAAATGCATGAACCTTATTTTCTCTTAACCATCAATGCGTAAATGCCAATATGTGGATAACAATATATATATATATATATATATATATATATATATATATATATAATATACATGTATATTCATTTGATAATTAAAGTATGCTTACACATTATATTATGTTATATAAATGAATAGATAATACATACATATAATATTCAAATTCACTTGTGTGTGTGTGTTCTGAAATTATCACCTACATTTCAATAATTTTCTTTGTTCTTCAGCAGCTTTAATTCAAGTATCTCAAGTTGATAAAAATAGATATATCGGTTTGTGCATTTCATGTGCTGCAGTTCTTTATCAAGCCTCTTCAGCGTTGCCCCTGCTCTGACCTCCAGAGGGCTCCACCATTTTTATTACCCTAGAGTTGCCATTTACCCATTTACAAACCTGGGTTGACAGGGACATCATGGTGGGTAAGAACATCGTGTCCAACAATTTTGTCCAACTTAAGGACATAGGCACTTGACATTATTTGAACTCGGGATCTCTAATTGAAAGCTACGAGTCTTATCCACTACAGCGCCCCACCACACTGTCCGACTATTATATACACCGACTGCACAGGCGAAACAAACAGCAGAGTTGGGCTTTAACACTGGGGTCGCAACCCCCTATCTACCGGGGGTTCATGACGTTTGATCCTGCGACATGAATTGCTCCCATGAAATATCTGCACGCTAAGCCGAACTTAACCACAAACATAACCCTCATACTACGAAACCTAAAACCCTATCACAACTCTAACTCTAACCCAAAGTCCAATTAGAGAAAATAGCAGACCGGGAAATTTGTCGCAAAGCAAATGTCGTGTCACCAGCACATTGCTATATTTTGCGTCAAGAATTGCTGTAGTAATAATTATGGCTTGCTTTGCTGACGGTCGGTGTTGTTTTGTTTTGCCTATAGCAAATAGATTAATAATACTCACCGTTCATTGGAGGAGAACTGACAAGCTTACTTATAAGCTAGAGAACAAAAAACATCTTATCATGCACAATCAGGCCTATACATTTTCAGTTACCATGGTTACAGAGATATGCTTATAATCCATGGTCTCATTGTGAACATTATCAAGGCCAACACACATGCATGACATGATTTCGATTTACAATATTTCCAATTATTCTTGACCAAGTCTGTCTGTTTTTTTTTTCAATATAAGAGCGCTTTGAATAAAAAAATATATCTATTATAAGTTTACAAAGCATGTGAAGTATAGAACATAATTATCATATCACGTCATGTGGACCAAAATGTATTTACAATGTTGCGATTTGGGGTGACGTTCGGTATTCTGAAGGTTCGTTCTTCCGAAACTCACAAATTCCCTATATACCCAAATGTTCGTATAATGCGGAATTGAAATAAGGTCAATCCGAACAGATTATGCGGCGTTGTTCCCAACGGGAAGGTTCGTCAATTGGAAAATAAAGTAAGGTTCATTCATCTGAAAATGAAAAGAAGGTGAGCAGGCCTCCTTACGAAAATTTGGAATTATGAACCTTATTTCGTTTTCGGATTAACTAACTTTCGAAATAACGAACCTTTCACTTAGTTTGAGATTATGAAACTCTCGGAATAACGAACCTTATTTTATGTCGCATTAAGAAGCCGTATTTCATTTTCGGATTAATGAACCTATATACTGAATAACGAACCTCCGAAATATATAACGAACCTTATTTTATTTTCGGATTAACGAACCTTCGGCATAACGAACCTTCCAAATAACAGAATTACGAACTGTTGCCTTTTAATTGGTATAGGGTCATGAACTTTTAGCTATAAAATCAATCCCTTTAGCTGTCATCCGCCGGTAACCACAAACACTGTCAGACAAGACAGTTACTTTATCATCATTTTTTCTTTCTTTATTTTTCTTCCTTCGTGGTGGTTCCGAGTACTAAACTGCTGCTTCAGTGGCAACGTGAATTAATTTCATCCTCAAATCAGCCTCAAGTCTGCCAGTTGCACTTCTGTTATGATTTTTTTTTTTATAGTTTGGTTACACTAATAACAGTCTGCCCAATATACATAAGGTATACTAAAAAAAAAAAAGGGGGGGGGGGAGGAGACGGATCACCAGCTGAGGGTATCCACTTGAGTACACTCATCCGTGTACTTTCAAGAGTCTCAAGATATTGTTGGCTTGCACCTGCCACTAAGGTATAATAACTAAGTACTAGCTTAATTAATCTGTAAGTGGGCTTGCCTCCTCGGGTCGGACAAAAAGGATATTTCGTCTTCTGTTATAGTCACTATACAGGCCCGGATGCATATCATATGAGGTCCAAACATCTGGAAACAGCACACAGGAAGATCTGCGTGGAAGAATTTGCACCAGACTCAGAGCCCCGTATTCTACTGTAGACCAAGGTTTAAACCCATGCATTTTAGACTCACTTTAGACCCACTTTAGACCACACATTGGTTTAAACTCGGTTTAAGTCTTTAGCAGAGATACGGGCCAAAGAGTTTAGGGCATATTAACAAATTCAGTCAACCAAACCACAAGCCACCGATGACTCGCAATAACGAAAGCCTGAGAATTGTCTTTCTTTGAAAGAAGTTTTTTTTTTCCTAAGCAATATTTCTTTTTTAAGAATTTCGTTCAGAATGTTTCGTGTGTCATTTATTTTCAGACGCAAATTATGTTCGTCTGCATGTTGACTCTGTTTATATACGATAGTGCTGCATATCTATGTTATCCATCCATTTAGTTTAGATCGTAATTGTATGTTGTGTCATCAGGCCTTTGTTGATAAGATGTTTATGTGGGACAAGACATGCTACTGACAAGAAGAGGCGACAAAATTGAGAAAATTTGTTATGACCATCAAACTGAAGTTGCTCGAATTAGAATCCCACGACATGCTGGCATTTTGACTGCACAGAAGATTAGATTTCAGAGTGTTGATCTCGACACTATTGTCTCCAAAGTTTAACGTGGGATAAAATGTAATATCGTGTGAACGGCCACATGACAATGCCTTGCTTTGAAACAAAGAGTTAAAAGAAAAAGAAGGCTGTGTTGATGGAGTGACTCTTTATTGTTTTTTGTTTTATGCGCTTTGTTCTGGTTTTGATTGATAATGGTTGGATGAGCCGCAAGCCTTATGTCTATGGCTTTTTTTTATGTGTGTGTGTGTATGTATCGCGGTATATTATATTTCTTTGCGAACACAAACCCTGAAATTCTTATCAGATCCCTCTGGCCGATCTTTATTACTTCTTATCGGCAACTTACCTCTGTAAAGATGACCTCTTGGCCTTTTATTTTCTTCTTGCCTATATAAACTCATCATATTGACTCCTTTGTCACTCCATCAAAAATAGCGAAAAATGTTATTAAATTACATAGTAGTCGATTTTGAAATACCCGTAAATGGAAGGCGTACAGGCCTACCATTCGCAGTGCTTTGATCAGATGATTCAATTTGGTTTGCATACAATATTCTTGATTTTCACTACATGATTGCAACAGAGCACTGAATGAATGGAGCTTAAGAGAATATACACTATAGTAATCTTTTCCTTGAAATACTAGTAAAAAAATGCCTAAAAACGCACAGGCCAGTTTCAGCAGCTGTGCAACCTTTTGCCGGGGAGGGCGGTATTGCCTTTAGCTGGATGATTTTAGTTTACCTTTTTCCCCCTTTTTTCTTTACCCCACTTGCACTGTTTGGTGGTTTTACCCACCACGGTTTTACCAGGAGAGTCCTCTGCTTCCAAAATTATTGCGTACGGTATTCGTTTCTAGCCACAGCTGCAAAGTTTCGATTTGCACACAGTATGAATACACAGAAAGTGATTTGGTAACTGTTGTTTCGAGATGTTTAGTGGTTTACAAGTATTCATTCACACGCATCAAAATTATTATCCGAATCTCTGATGGGTCAGCGCCATAGAGATGTATACTAATAATCTCTATGTGAAAGTCCTGCGTGGATCGCGCGCAGACGCCGCCCGCCCGTCCAACAGTGGTCCAATCCGTACCGGATAAGCAGCAGCACGCACCGGATCCGGTTGCACATCATATCGGTCCGGTTCCGCACATCATCCGATCGTATACTAAGTACATGTATGGTTGGGGCACCACCTATCGACAGGGCACCTTCCCATCGACACCCTGCGTATCATGGCTGTTTGCGTATAGAACAAAAAAGTACGCGCGGGATTAAGTGTCATTAGCTATAAAAACAATAAAAACGAAGAAACGAAAATCAAACTCAAACAAACCAAGCTAAAAATTACACATCCGATCAGTAACGACGCATGGCTGTGAAATTCACGTGTATTACCTATGGCCTGTGAAATTCACGTGTATACCTATGCTGTGAAATTCACGTGTATACCTATGGAGGAGAGGGGGTGTCGATCGCAAGGTTCCCTTTTTAGCTGCGCGAAGAAAACGGAACGCACGCACTAAAATTGCGCTATTTTAAAACGGAGATTCATAATCAACGAGACGGTCACGACATTCAAAACTGCAGTATTTATGGCATATTTGAGGTAAGAATTAGGCGGATTTGTATTATATTTTTAGAATAAACAAGCTACAGATCCTTAGGGTGTCGATACGTGGTACCCCCAACCCTACTCTCAATCACGTTGAACTGCGCAGTCGATCTACTAGTAGCCTTTTTGGGAAACAAAATCTGCATCCCTTCTGAAGAAGAAAGAGATACATCGACACTGAAAATAGTAAAGGGCACAATAGTTTCTGTCGATTGGGGAACTCACGTGATGTCCTGACACATCCAAATTTGGGGACTCTCTCGACCTAAAGACTGGCTAAAAGGGGACAAGAATTTGTGGGAATCTGGATAACCAACTCGACGAACACATCTCTGAGGGGGCTTACCCCAGAACTCCGGGATCGGGATCAACGGGACGCCCTGTACAAGTGTAGCTACTGTACGGCGGAGTGGTTGGGTCGCCGCACAAAGAACGGTGAGCATCTCGCATGCAGCGGGTCTACGCACATATTACAAACCTCCTCTGTTGGTTATTCTTTAGTTAAGTCTTTGACTGATGATGGTAGATTCTATGATATACATAGATAATGCAGCTTTTTCGGTTAGGTTGACGGAGATTGCTACAGACTGCTAGCTGCTTGGTCTTCTCTACCCAGCCAAGCCAAGGCTCAATAAAGGTAATGTACATTTGTAATGGCTATGTATGGGACTGGTTGTGCAAGAGAATCGTTTTAATAGAGTAAAGTAACGTTAGACAAATTGGTTTGACTGGAAGACACTCCTCACATTCAAAAAGAAATTATCAAAATTGGGTTACTAATGGGTTACATTACAAAGCTTCCTAAACCCTGCCACACTTGTAATCTAATGTTAGGCCCTATCTGGGTCTATGTGAAGATGGAGGTGTGGCACTTCAACAAGGTTAAATTCAAGGTAGATATTTCTAAATATTAAGTAGACTAGATTCTAATTCAAGATACTCCATACCATGCCACCACATACGGTGGGTTGCTTAAGGTCAAGACAGTACTCGGTATAATGCTAGATTAGTTGAAAGTCTTTGTAGTGATTGGAATCTATGCATGATGTTAGATGTAAATTCTACAATGTATTTCTATTCATTTCTAATTTGAGTTTAAAATGGTAGACGTAGACCCCAATGTAAGTAGGCCTACTATTGACAGGCCTAAGAGTGTGCGAGAATGATAGGCACCACAGACGGTCCGTGTTTAGTGAGTGTGTGTTACACGTACAAGTGGAGAATGAGTTTCAAGTAAAATATCACAGAACTTCTGGAGCCTACAAAATATATGATGTGAGTATGCCATGTTTTGCTTGAATGATTGTTCTTACATTGCGACTACAAGTGTACACTAAAGCCTATGGAAGGAAGCATTTCTCGTGCAGCTACAGCAACCATGCGGGACCAATGGCTTGTAATGCCCCTTCAAAGGAGTCCTACAGTAGGCATTGAGGATAAAGACAAAGTGCCTTGCCTAACCAAGGTAGGGGCACAACCACTGCAGCCAGGGGACTCAAACCAGGAGGGTCGTGATTGATATTTCGTGGTCTTTCTGCTTTAATAACCACGACAGCTTCTCTATAAATCACATTTTACCAGAGCTCTGACTCACTAGATCTGTTATCAAACTCTAGCAAATTGAAAATGAAAACTGTGTCGGATTCTCGCTGTCTGACACAAGACTAATATCTATTAATTAGTGTAGGGATCAAGGTCCCATGATGTATGTCATTTAATGAAGTTGATGATTTCATTATGCAGCAGGACTATCTGGCACCACTGAAGCACTCGTTTAATGTAGAATAAAAAAAAAAGAATGTGTGGCATAACTGTGTATTATTAGCCATGTTAGTCAGATATTAAGTTATTGGGAAAAGCAGGATCATGTGATTGTGAATCATTTGTTATTGTCTGCTGTGGCAGAACTATAGAGATGGGAATTTTTCTCTCATGGGGAATGTTTTCATTTCAGTCAATAGCAAATGATGCCATTGTAGGTATACTGTAACACTCATTCATAAACTCTATGGAAAGCTAAAAGAAAAATTGAATTTTATACAAATAGCAAATATATCTTTGGATCAATTCCACGCTCTTACACCATCATATTGATTGATTAGTTTTTAAATAGTGGATTCAATAAATTTTTGTATTGGAGACTATAAAGTCCTAGAGTGCTAGAAAATTTGTGATGTGTGCGAATTTGTTATCATTTACATTTATGCATTGTAGGAAAAGATTGATACTGCAATTGTATGTGTGCAATGTGCAAAAAATGCAAAATGCCTCAAATTTCTTGACGTGTTATCTCCAGAATACATTCTGATGTGCTTGCAAGCACATTGAGTCTGTGTCTGTCCAGAGTGTTTGTGTACAAAGTGTGTGTTCCACAGACCATATGACTTTTGCTTTTAAGTATCAAATTGGCTATTAAATATATTTGTACATCAGTGTACATGTACCACTTTTTACAAACTTTGTGTGTGTGGAGACAACGCATCCATGGAGGTGACTAGCATACTAGTTTATACAATAGCACGTACAATAGCAAAACTAACACCAGCACTGAACTTGAATTGACAAATTTGATCTCTAGGGCCCTGTGTTAGCCAATGCGGAAAAACATGTAAATCGCCAACATGAATCTACTGTACAGCAGAGCGTTGTTCAGCAGATGACATTAAACACTAGGCCGAGCATTACCGGTATACACCTGCTAATGCCAGCTGATTTCAGGTGTAAGGGATTATCCCTAATTGGTGTCGAGATCGCACGACAATAACACACTCGGCACCAGCACAAATGATTTAATAAGCTTACATAGCATGGCCAAAACATCTAGGAAAACAATGTGTGAAGTTTACACCATATCCCCACATGCTGTGGATACAATGTGTGTGCTGTACAATTTTACAATTTGTGTAGGTACTAGCCAGGTACAAAAGTGCATGCAGCATTATTTTTATGTACAAAATACAAATGTACATTATGTACAATTTGTACATGTATGTACAATGGCCTTCTGCTCTTGGTCGTATCTCACACTGAATATTTTGATGACTAGATATATTCTACCGTACGGCAATGATGGCAGAATTGATCTGATGCTGGAGGCACTTTGTCTTTAAATGCATGCAATATTTAAATGGTCTACTCTGTATATGAGTGCATGCCGGTCTGTTATTTGTTTATAATGTATCACATGACTATTTAAATGCAGCCAGGTTTGAAATAGTCATGTGGTGAGCAGTGATGTCAAGTCAAGAAATTTAGTTTCAGAATTTGACTGGCTGTTGCTGGACGGGACTAGGATGAAATGAGTACACGTATTTGTCTCAAAGACCATTATAGAGTACACCGTAATATATAACAAATATTGCTTTGTCTAGAAAATGGTGGATAATTTACTATAAATTTGAGAATTAATTTGGATAATTCAACTTGGTACAACAAGGCACAATAAGGCAATATTTATTCATAATATTTTAAATTGTAAGGAGGTTTTTTGAGTCAAGTGTTTGGTTATCTCTAGGATAGTGAGGTCAGTATCGAAACTACTGAACCAACTGATTGAAACATACATTTTGTTATAAAAAAATCTGTTTTTGTACACACATTTATGGATGTATCTCACCGTGTAATGTAGTAGTTTTACACCTTGTTGGAGCTGAACTTGATATTCATGCACTGTGGAGACGTACAATGTACAGTAAGATTAGGACTAAGAACACCAAAAAGACATCTTTTACTTTGTATTATAGGCCTTTGCCTATTTGAAACCTAACCATTGGCATTGTGGGACAAGTACAGAGTACATCGCAGTCTATAAAAATGTAAACAAATTCTCTGTCTGAGTCATTGCCCATTCCGCTTTTGAATATTTATGTACATTGTACATACTGTACTATGTGCTCTATGTACATTATGCATGGCTTAGATTGAGAGACAGGAAGATTTTCCCTTGCATGCACTTCTTGTGTTTTCAAACAATGTGGATTATGTGTATAATGAGATTCCACTGATGATATGCGTAAATTTCTATCTTTTAGGCGTAGCCGTAATGAACCCGCAGTGAAATCCATCTCATTACAGATCAGACCAAGTACAGTACGTGAATAGCAAAAGGGGAGAGATAGAGATTGAGGGGGAGAGATGAGAAGAGAGGGGAATCTTCAATCAGTCAGTATGTCTGGGTAGGTAATGAGGTACGACTGACTGAGCGACCCGCCCCCCTCCCTACTCCCCAGGCCACGTCTGTGGCAGTCAGGGTGGATGGAGTGAAGTGGCCATCATAAATAATGATGGGGGATGGGAGGCAGGGAAGGGGGAGGGAGCTTTGACGTGTCCACCACGCTGTGGGCTTCTTTACCCATACCCCACCCTACCATTATCACTCGTCTAGCGTTCCAGCATAGATCTATGTACAATGTATGAAATTACAGTGTTTGTAGTTTGTGGCCTGTCAGTAAAATATGAACATGTAGGCCTATTCAATCATGTTAATACCAAACTTCAATCTTCTCATTTTGTTATTGAAAGCTATTGATTCAGATCATCAGACTTTGAGCAGTCCGTAGATTGATTTGTTCCGGTTTATTTCCTCAAACCTATCATAGAAACGGTAGGAAAATGCGTAAATTACTTTTAGGCAAAACCCCAGTTTGAACCCTCCCCTCCCCACCCCCCCCACCCAAAAAAAGCCCACAAAATAGTAACAACAGGATTTACAATTTAGACATTTAAAGCAGGTTTCTAGGGCTCATTACACCATTTATACAGGCATGAAAAAGAAATTGCCACATGAGAAAAACAGAAAAGAAAGATCTATCTGTCTGACTGAAATTTTGACAAGAGCTACCTGTACCTTTGTTTATGAATCTGTGGATTTATTAAACTATTTTGTAGATTTTTTTTTTTGTATCTGTAGGCCTATATGAAAGTCATTAAATTTTCATTTTTTTTTGGGGGGGGGGGGAGGGGAGGAGGACTTCTGTTGTGTGAACGTTACTTTCCTTAGGGTAAAATTGTGATGGCTCACCTGCAATAATTTTTATGCCTCCGCCCGAAGGGTGCCGGAGGCAATTATTTACTGTTGCCATATTATCGAATGTTTGTACCAGGTTGTATTGCATCCAATAATGCACAGAACCTGTTCCATCTTGCACGAGCGGAATTTCTTTTTCCCGACCTCCATTTCCTCCCATTCTCCTGGTCTTTCATGTTCATGTGAGCTGTCAGCAAACAGCATCTCCTGCATGGATTCCCTGTGCAAATCTCAGGCCCGCCCCACCCCAGGGGCCCTTTGTCGATGTCTCTCTGCCTGGCTGCCCCATCAGAACGAAAAAAGTGTGTGATTTCCCAAGTGTATTTGCCCTGCCCTAATATGGACATTGTTATGACCTATGGCTCAATGGAGATTGTACGACTGAAGCACAGAGGTAGGGAAAGATGAGAAAATAGTGTGCATAGTCACCGCAACATTGCTTGAAGGAAAGATCTTATCATGCCCTCTTGCATGTAAAGCTAGCACGGAATGATGAATTAACATGTTACAGACACAGGAATGAAGGGGGTTCATTCGGCCCTGGCTTGATGCTTTTGAACCATCAAAATACTCAGACCCCGTAGGGGTAGTGGTACATTTTGTGCCTGCACTCATGGAATGTAAATTCCTTGAGGCCCAACATATAACAATTGAGTGCATTGCAAATTGGAGTATGTTGTACTTGACACGAAACCCAGTCTTACAATTTTGTATCATTGTGTTGTTGATATTATCTTCAAAACCTAACCAACCAACCAACCAACCAACAAACCCATTTTTGTTGATATTTTGATAACACTATGGGAAATTTGTTGTACAGTAAGAACCTTCTGAAGAGCAATGAGGCTATAGACGCTCTTTTTGCCCTTGTCACTTGCAGTCCCTTGCTGGTCTTATAATGGATAAAGACCGCTCAATGTTTCAACGGAGATTACACTTGTAGATGACAGTATCAACATTGTCATAATGATACAGTGATGAAAACATCAAAACAAACTCAGTTTTTTAATACAACAGATCAACAAAACTTGCCAACAATTGTGATATATCAGAATCGATCAGTGAAATCAATAATTGCACCTTGTAGATTGACATACTCGTAACGGTGTAAATTGTACCGCATATAAGGGATTGTATGCGAGCAAGGTACCGAAACAGCGTTGTTAAACGAGGCGAATGTTTTATTTGCAAAGCACTCTGCCAAGAGCATGCCTCAGTTATCACAATGCAAAATACTTCTGCAAAATCAGAACAGGAGAAAAGTGTAAAAACCATCTGTAGGTACTAGTTCTGCTTACAGTACTCATAAGTTTGATAGTATTGCCTTTGCTGTTCAGAGTGCTCAGGTTCCTATCACAGTACAGTGTATGTATCCTCTCGACCCAGCTTCATTGTCAGAGATGTTGTTGCAGTATAGTTATTATTTTCCTGTTATGTTTACGTGCCTTTTATTTGTCAACAATCGCGATACATCAAAGACGGCCCCCCAGGTGACCCCAGCAGAATGGAGTGACGTGCGTGGGTGGCACAAAGCAGTTCAACCAAGCGACTAGAAATGAATTGCTTTTCAGATCAGAGAAGACAAAAAAACCTCCTACAGTACATGCCGATGTGTACTGCACCAGCCATAATTTTCAGGTTTATGTGATAGAAAAAGAATTTATGTACATTGTACAAATTATGTAGCTCAAATTCATGAGTAGAAACCATTTTTTTGGGGACCATTCAACCATGGTGTTTGACAATGAATCTGGACTTCAATAACAAATGTCTTGTTCATCACATCATGAGGTGAACTACTTCAGGTATGACTGTGTCAAGATATTATTCATCTGGTTGATACTTGTAATATTTGTCCTAATTTTAGTTTGGTTTTGTTTGACTCTAGTTCCATGAAGTGGACAAACACTTGAAATCTTGCACAAATATGTGACAAGAATAACTCGGGGGAAAAAAAAAATGAAATATAGCTTCTTTGTTATTGGAAAGAAATGATATAAAAAAGAAAACTGGCCCTCCTGTCAATTGGGGAGGGAAAAGTAGATCATTGTGCAGGGCCTCTTTGTCTAACAGTGAACAAACTGATGCATGGACTTGATATTGTGATCTGCTTTCAAACAATTACTTGCATACAATTCAAAGCGTGTGTGGAAGGATATGACCTACATTGTATCTGATGAATGAACACACCCCAAGCCACAAAGTTGAGGCATTGTTTTCCAATAATGTGGATGTTTATAGTTTGATATCATAGTTCATGGTTGATATGTGGTTTCTGCGGTGAACTTTAGGACAGGAAAGTGGATGAAGATGAAGTTAAGGTGACTTGCTTTGATCAAAGGCATATTCTGTTGAGACACTTTTGGATTATAATGGTTTTAAAAGCAGTGCACTCTGATGCTTACAGAAACTCTGTTTTTAAAAATCACCTTTTTAATTTTCAAGTACACTGTGTATTACAGTATATTTGATGTGATTTTAAACTTTATATAGCAGATATATACTCAAAGTGATTCTAATTGAAAAGTGTCTAAATGTTTCAATGAATCAGGCAACAGATAATTCTTTTACAAGAAACATGTCTACATTACCCTATTTCTCCTCGTTATGCATCTGGTGGTGGAATGTGTAATGACCCACAACATTTCTCAATTGGTCACTAATACATTGTAGTTTTGATGGTGGTGGAGGCATACATGTACAGTACGCGCAATAAGAAACGCCTCCGTCAATTTCGTTTTCCAACGAAAGTTCGTTATCGATCGAGTAGCAACGAAATTTGGACGTAATTTGGACGAAATTTCGTTATCGATCCAGTAGCAACGATTCTGACGCTTTGTGGACGCATTTCACGCACGACCGCCCGCTCAATTTCGTTCGGCAAATGCGTTGCTCGTTCGGAAAATGCATGTTCGGAGCTCGGCAGTTTCGTCCAAATTTCGTTAAAAGCGTCCGTGATCCAAGGCGCACATGGAATACAGTACACACGTGTGTGGGTAGTGGCCACATCCACAGCCGCTAGCCGGCAAGAATCACTGCAAGATTAGACTCAACAAGTACTAGTAGTAGCACAGCGGTCGGGAATGAGAACAGTAGACAGGCGTGGAATTCACCTGATTCACATAATACTATTAAGAATGGTAACATGTATACATACATCGATGCCGTTTTCATTGAAGCAATTTGTAAAAGTTTTAGTTTCCCGTACCCTAGCTGTAAGTACGGCCAAGGAGGTACAGGGGAAACTCGGTATAACGAACACTGCTATAACGAGATATCGGTTATAACGAGGAAATTTTCTCGGTCCCAAATTTCCTTCCACACAAGTCTATGTAAAATGCTACTCTTATAGCGAGATCGGCTATAACGAAATAACTGCTATAACGAGATAAATTTTGTGACTTCCAAACAAAGAAAAACATAGTAAATCAAACCTGCTATAGCGAGGTAAAGCAAAATGCCTTCGGTAAAGCTTTACTTCGCCCGTGCTATCATCTTCCGAGATTGTAAAGCTTGATGCGCCAAAAACTGTCTTGTACACACATAATCATTTTCTTCAATGCACTCCAGCTAGCACTGCATGTTGTACGTGTTAAGTGTGTGTGTGCACGCACACTGATACATGCAGAAAATGTGGTGGGACGGCCATATGTATACACTGCAAAAACAGTGGTGTTAGATTTAACACCACTGGTGTTGAATCTAACACCGGCCGAACTTCAATAAAGGACCACACCATCTGGTGTTGAAGTAACACCGTCTCTGGTGTTAAAATATCCAACACCCATGGGTGTTAAAGGGTGTAAAAATATACCAACACCAGCCTCGGTGTTTTTTCAACACTTAAGAGAGTGTTAAGAAGTTGACACCATAATGGTGTTCATTTGACATCCCAACACCAGTTATGGTGTAAGTTCAACACCCGTGGTGTTAAAATATACCAACACCAGCTTTGGTGTTGCTTAGATTACTGATAAGTTGACACCACTTTGGTGTTCTTTTGACACCCTTTAACACCAATGACGGTGTAACTTCAACACTATTTGTTGTTAGAATCTATACCCCAACACCTATCATGGTGTTATTCTAACACTTCAAAGTGTTATAAGTTTGCATTATTTGGTGTTTATTTGACACCACAGAAGTGTTGATATAACGCTTCAGAGTGAGAAATAAATTCCAAGTGATGCCAACTTACTAACAATTTGAAGTGTCGATACCTCGACATCATTTCACACTCTCCACATTCAATCGCACAAAATAACACAGTAATGTAAGTAGGTGAAAGACAGTCACGTGCTACTAGGTTGATCAAAATATTTAATAAATTCTGTCTGTCACAACAAAACACAATAATTCTATTACATGTAATGAAAGCCTCATCTCTACAATATAAGTATCAAAATGGAATACCTTTGACCCTGTCAGATGGTTCTTTGATTATCTATGCAAATGAGATACATTATGGCTATTGTAGGCTAAAATATCAAATTTAAATACAGTACTCACTCTGAATACCTTTGGCCTTCTTGGCACTATCAAGTTGAATTTTCAAATGAAATTGATACTAGTACAATATCTTCTTGGCTCTATCATTCAAACGTTCAAATTGAATTGCCTACTCAGCTGTATAATTCAAATATTCAACATAGATCATCCAGTCTGGTTGTAAAATGTTAACATAAAAAAAAAATTATACTCTTTCTTTTGATCAATGCTATTGCAAGTGATGATACAAGCATGTGAAATTCGGATCATTTAAATATTCAAATGACACACATAAGGCCTTCTTGGGCCAATATTTTCAACTCGAACTGGATGTAATTGATACCCCCACCTAAAACTTAGAGAGTTAGCTCAATTCATGATATTCTTGTATGCCTTTTGTTGAAAAAAAGTACAATGTAACAAAAGTTGTTACCATAGCAAGATTACTCAACAGTGAGATCAGTGTGCGACTCATTTTAAGATTACACTGGTTACATGAGCGAAACCTCAAGTCAAACGCTAGAAAACTGAGGGAGCTCACCCAATTCACAGTATTGTTTGATTTTCATTTTAAAAGATGGTTGCCATTACATTAGCACTCTGTGCAATATTTCAGGCCAGATGCTCAGAAACTGAGGGAGATTGCATAATCAACTGTTGTGTAAGTTTTTAATTTGAAAATGTCACTGCCATGATAACACTTTCTTTGACCGATACAAAAGATGACATTTGCACATTAGCGCACTACAGTGGTCACTGCCAAATTTCAAGTCAAATGCCTAAAACATGAGGGAGTTATGAGTCAATCACAATATCTTCGATTGCTTTGTATTAAAAAAAAAGTTAGCATGGCAACGCATTGTTTAACATTGACGAGAAAAGTGTTTTGCACATCTAGAATTTATCTTGTCACAATATATAGGTGTCATATCTCAAGGTTATTGCTAAAAATTGAGAGAGTAAGCTCAATCCACTTGTAGTTTATACGATTCTCATTACAAAATACCATTAACTTTACAACATACTATTTGACAATGACGAAAAATAAAATTTGCAGAGGTGTATAATACAGTGGTCACATGTGCCAAATTTAAAGTCAAATGCTCAAAATCTGAGGAAGTTAGCTGAATCCACATCGTACTTGTGGATGATTTGTATGAAGATGCTGTTGCCATGGAAACGGATTTATGACCCCCACAAAAAGTGTCTTGCACCATAACATATTATCATAGTGACCATATGTATCAAATTCAAATTTAAATGCTAAAAAAAAAAAGAAACTAAGAGAGCAGCGTGATCCACACAATTTTGTATGATTTGTTTAAAAACTGCAATTGCCATGGCAACAGATTTCTGGACAATCGAATTTCAACAGAATTGATTTAAAACGGAGTAGCTTGATCCACATTCTGTATTTGTAATCTTTATGAAAATTTGATGTTACCATGGTAATGCATTACTCCATACTGACACATGTAAACTAGGACATGTAAAATTACAAGGTCGTTGTTCAATGTCCCCTGGACTAAAGGTAATCACCTCCTCATCAAAAACTGTCATCGACTAATGGAGAGTACTGCTTCATCAACTGTATACAACTTGTATCATCAGTCTCTATCTCGGTTCCTCCATAGAACTGGACTTGGAGTATCTTCACAGTTTCATTGTCACAATGATGATTCTTCAAGTGTCTTCTAAAACCATTGAACGAATCAAATTATGTCCGTACACAGGCCCCCTGGGCGCAATTTATTGTTTGTCCATCACTCAGTCCATGTTCGTATGGCAAACAGTGAAAAAAAAAGCAGTTTCAGTGGGAACTCCTAAAGAATGCATCACTTCATTATCTATTTGAAAGTTTAGATCTCGGTTCATGAACTCGGGGTAATTCCAAATGTCCAAAGGTTGATGAGAGGTTTTGCATACCGTAGACAAAACACATATTTAATGTGCTTTGAACGATGTGTCGAAGGCACTCTGAATGATATCACCAGGGCAGGGTAGTACCAAGTGGTCAACAATGAAGTAATATTGGTACACATGTATGTTATCCTTCTGACGTCCTCTGTCAAGCAAGCTGCATATTCTGATCTTCAAGCAAGCAAGCTGCATCAAGAGCTGCATCTTCTTCTGCTTTCCCTCTTCAAGTGGTGATCAAAACTAGCATCTGGCTGAAAATGTAAGGAAACAATGAAAAACAAACAGACATTGTATGAATCTATTACAAATAAAAACTAGACAAATTTGACTGTGACCTTTATTTCGATTCAAAAATGCAATTTGATAGACTCAGTCATACATAGGCTTAACACATTTTATTCACATTTATGATTATTTTAACAGATTTCAAGCTATCACACACACGGAGGGATGGACTACTCAAAACCATAACAATTCAGGCACCACTTCTTGGCAGAGGATAATAAATGGATCTTATTCCATTTTACTTAAAGATCACTATAATTTCACAATTAAAACTCACTTATACCTATTTTTTCTTAAAGAAGCTTTGAAATTTATCACTTTTCTCTTATTCGTGACTGATCAAAAAGCAACTTCAAAATTTCAGCCTACATATGGGGAGTCAATCTTTAAAGTTCAAGGATCGACTTTGAAGCATTCACGAGTAAAGTTCTCGTCGACATCAGGACATAACCCTGACAAAGGCAAGTGCGCAAAAATATTCACAACATCCAAAAAAAAAAAGTTAACCTGTGAAACATTGAAAAGCAAGTGATCTTAATAAATTACATAGTCCAACAACACAAAAAAAAAACCCAGAAAATTTCCCTTGACCTTTAATTTCTTTTCTAATACAAAAACAGATCATAGAAAGTAGAAAATGGAAAATCAATTAAACTCGTAAAAATCAATTTCATTTTCAGAATACCAAAGAACTGTGAGTTCTAATTGCCTGTCCAAAATGACTCATAAAGGCTTGTTCAGATATGATGAGTCAAACTACGGCAACATTTTAGTGCACAAATCAATGCGATATGAGATGGTAAAAAACAAACAAATAAACAGATCAAAATGCAAGAAAACAAAACAAAAACACTGAGGCAAGAGGAATACATTTTGCCACACAGTGGCAAGAAGTTATGGTGCAATCAAGCTCAAAAGTAAGTGAAGATACAATGTCATGAGTTTATCTTTATCTTATTTTTTTTTTTTTTAGTCATGTGCATTCATTAACATAATGAAAGTGGCGTGGTTCGGCATACATAGGCTTAACACATTTTATTCACATTTATGATTATTTTAACAGATTTCAAGCTATCACACACACGGAGGGATGGACTACTCAAAACCATAACAATTCAGGCACCACTTCTTGGCAGAGGATAATAAATGGATCTTATTCCATTTTACTTAAAGATCACTATAATTTCACAATTAAAACTCACTTATACCTATTTTTTCTTAAAGAAGCTTTGAAATTTATCACTTTTCTCTTATTCGTGACTGATCAAAAAGCAACTTCAAAATTTCAGCCTACATATGGGGAGTCAATCTTTAAAGTTCAAGGATCGACTTTGAAGCATTCACGAGTAAAGTTCTCGTCGACATCAGGACATAACCCTGACAAAGGCAAGTGCGCAAAAATATTCACAACATCCAAAAAAAAAAAGTTAACCTGTGAAACATTGAAAAGCAAGTGATCTTAATAAATTACATAGTCCAACAACACAAAAAAAACCCAGAAAATTTCCCTTGACCTTTAATTTCTTTTCTAATACAAAAACAGATCATAGAAAGTAGAAAATGCAAAATCAATTAAACTCGTAAAAATCAATTTCATTTTCAGAATACCAAAGAACTGTGAGTTCTAATTGCCTGTCCAAAATGACTCATAAAGGCTTGTTCAGATATGATGAGTCAAACTACGGCAACATTTTAGTGCACAAATCAATGCGATATGAGATGGTAAAAAACAAACAAATAAACAGATCAAAATGCAACAAAACAAAACAAAAACACTGAGGCAAGAGGAATATATTTTGCCACACAGTGGCAAGAAGTTATGGTGCAATCAAGCTCAAAAGTAAGTGAAGATACAATGTCATGAGTTTATCTTTATCTTATTTTTTTTTTTTTAGTCATGTGCATTCATTAACATAATGAAAGTGGCGTGGTTCGGCGCACCATATCTGAACACTAAAAATGTCAGGGGGTTTGTCGCATCATATTTGAACAAACCTTATAGTCATGTAGACTTACCTTTTGAAATCGGATAAGGTAGTCTATAGCCAAAGCCACAGCAATCTTGCACAATCCTTGCGCCCTGGTTCACAGGTGAGAGCAGATAGAGTACAAGAAGGATTTGCAGGTTACTTACATTCTATGCTGTGTTGTAAGAAATGCATGCTATATACAATATATTCTACGACTCATTAACCAAGTATCCAGGTATCAACAGAAATTATCAGTGAATTGCACTGCATAATCAGGGAGCATTAAGTAAAACATATGATCCTTCATGTAGGATGAACCCATGGGTTGTTGTGTGACTTCTTTAAAAAAAAACAAGAAAAAAAAACTCTTCTTTATTTCATCAGCATCTCCAAAATAACAAAATTACATTACATATTGATTTGTGACTGTGAACTTTTATATTACAATTGAGTTTGGTGAAATCCATTCATCTGCCTTTGAAAAATCAAAGTCACAAGATATTTCCTGCATTTTTTTTTTTCATAATGAAGGGCTCCTGAACCTTGATTATTGACCTCATGACCCTTATCGACTCCAGGGAAACGTTTGATAAAATGTATTGTCAGATGCAAAGATTTCAGCTACTTATAACAGTTGTCACCAATGACAAGTTTTGTGGAACGCCCCCTGGATTTACATAGCCTTACCAAGTTTCATTCACAGATGATTGTTTTCAACTTGCGGCATGATACACAAGAAACGATATTGGATGGATAGACATCTAGAACATAAAAAAGGGGCTTTCAAAACCTATAGTATTGTGCATACCCTGACTGCTACCAGGTCTGGTGGTACACTATTTGATGATTGCTCCAAGTCTCATGAATCCACATCAGTTTTCCGCATGTGTTCTCCCAGCAATCTCAACAGCTTGACTGTGGTTTCTGAAGGCTTTCCTCTTGCTAGCTTGACAAGACCTTCCACCAAAAACTGGCCACTGCTCAAAAAAGCTTGGCATCGTTGCCTGGGAGAAGGAGTGAGAAGTACTGTTCAACCTGCAAGTGTAAGGACCATGAACATACATAATTATCAAGTGGCTACAAGTCCACAAACTGTCAAACTGGTGCGCAAGGTGTGATGCACTGGCTTAGGATTCAAAGTACTGAACATCCACATAACTGCACTAGTGTATTTACTGTATACAAGTGCATGAAACAGATTTATCTTGTGTGCATGAAAGATTTGATCAGAACTGCAGAAAACAAAGGGTTTTGTTCAGGTGGCTTCAGATTAATTCAGTCGGTGATTCTATTATATATATTACCTACTTGAGATATGCTCATAATTTCAAGTTCGTTTTAATTAGCCACGAGGCGGGGGGGGGGGGGGGGGGGGGGGGCAATAATATCCTACTTCCAGGTATTCATCATCTTTATGCAGTGTACATTTATGCAAATATTATTTGAGGAGAAATGGAAAAATCAAATGCCATTTTTCAATTGATCTACTCTCATTTTCAAGGTTTTTTAGATAGATAATAAAAGGTATTTTTGCAATTCTGTCATTTTCAAGATTCTCAAGTGCACTATTGCCAATATCATTAAGTGTGGCAATAACATAAGTATGGGGAAGAGGCATATTCCAGAAGGGATTTTTTTTTTTTTCAAGAGATTATTTCAACAAATACTACCATCAAAGTAGACGTATATTCCCTCACCTGAATCATGAAAAAAGCGATGATACAGTACATGTATTCCATTTTGACTCATTTGTGAAATTTAGGATCAGTTCTCAGACAGAGAACAACTGCCAATTAGTAATATGGGCTGTGATTCTGTTTCTCGCTACCCTTGAACTCGCACCTTACGATTAGATCTAGAGTCTAGAGTCTTAACACGGACTCGGTGGAAATCTGCCGGTTTTACATGCATGTGACGTCATCAACTTTATAAGAGCATATAATTATAAGTATTCTTATATAATGTAAATTTGTAAGCGGTTAGCAAACTCATAAATAGTAGTACTCATATTAGAAACTAGTTAGTAGATTCTAACGTAAGATCCACGCGTAAACACTAGCGTCCTATAATCTATATAGGCCCCTACGTTCCTACGTGTACACTGTAGCTACTGAAAACATCACGTACCGGTAACCTGTTGTGATAAACAAAAATCGGGTCGGGAGAACCCCCCACCCAGCCCCTTTAATCGGGTATTTACGCTCTTTTTAGAGCGATATTTGCTACTAGTACCTAGTACTAATTTAAACCTAACAGTTTGGACCTAGAACAGTTACAGTAGGCCCTACAAAAAATATAGTAGGCCTAGGGGCCTACCACCAGTATACCTACGAACATGTACACACATTGTTCGAACTTCGTCTTCGTGCACGTCAGTAGCGGGTAATGATTTGCGCGCTAACGAAGATCCGCACCAGAGCCTCAGAGGTAAGAAAACTACATCAATAACAATACAAAATGCCACGGAACCTTTTATATTCAAAATTTGATGATATTTTTAAAATGCAATTATTGGACAAAGGAACCCTCAGCGAAATTCGGACTCAATGCACCCCTGCAGCGCGTTGGTGTTATGGCCTATCATGTATGGCAAACACTATAGGCTACATGTACTTAGTATGCTGCGCTACATAGTATACTATAGTATTACGTGCGTGCAAAGACAAAGTTGTCTATAATATGCGATGAAATCCATGAAAATCATGCACATCGTTTATGATAGAAAATAACTGGTACAGGAAATAATTACCTTAAAAGATACTTATCCCCGCTGACAGACTTAGCAAAGTCACCATCATAGATTCAATGTCATTTTTAGCCCCAGACGACATCGAAAACCTGACTATCGCGATGACAGACGTTGACGACTCCGCGCCACAGCAACAAATTTCAGGCATTGGCATGTGTAACCAATGAGATCATCGGACTGCGAACACGTGACTTTCTCTGGTGGACAACTAACACCGATACGGTGTTATTAGTGAAAACCCCCTTTTCGTGACAAAACTATAACACCACTTGGGTGTCATTTTAACACCGAGAATCTAACACCCAATGAATGAGAGAATGTTGGTGTTAAATTAACACCGAAGGGTGTCAAATTGTGTCAATTTAACACCAAATTTAACACCCACAGTTTGACACCCGGTTGGTGTTACACTTTTAACACCGCATTTTTTGCAGTGTACATGACAATTGGCCTTCTACTTAGGGAATTCCCCGTCTTCACACACACGCAGTCATAATGTACATACAGAATGTGTCACATACACACACAGCATTGTGCATACCATATATTATTCAAGCTTTCCACACAACACACACCCATACGATAACCACGCACATACCAATCCACAGACGATCTTGATACAATCGCAAGCTATATAAATTTACAAATTCAAACATCTACAATTAATAAGAAACACATTCTTGATATTGGATTTCCTTGGCAAAAACGTCTTCTTACCCATAAAGGTGAGTAATTCCCTCACACACAATACCAAGTTTTCAGTATTGATTGAAATATGATGGGTAGTCCCACATGTGCAAATTAGTGTCATTATTTTATGCCTTCTTTTATGCCTACTGATATAACGAGATATCGGCTATAACGAGGAAAATGACTCGGTCCCGACCATCTCGTTATATCGAGTTTCCACTGTACCAGGCAAGCACCGTTAGCAGATTATTCACTGCATTTGTAAGTCACCTGATACATCACATGTTGGTATGCGGGCTGCATGTAACCAGGGAATGTGCACGTGTGGGAAAGGCGAGTGCGCCGTATGTGCGTCGCAATTGCCATGGCATGGCTCGCTCGGCTGAACGAAACAGAGATGTACGATACATGACAAGACCCAGTATAAGGCCTACTAATTGTTCACGTGTTGTTTTTTTTTTTACAAGCAGAAAATAAACAACTGTTGATCATGAAATAGACTAAATCACCAATCAGAGATCATTCGGGTTCATAGTATTTAAGAGAAATCACGCAATTTTGGCGAGGGTGAACCCACAGGAACCCACAGGAACCTTATCGTAGAATGCCGACCAAAAAGAAAATGGTTTCACTAAAATTGCGTGTACGTAAAATCCATTTGAGTATAGAAAGAAAATTAACCCCCAAAAAGAGGAAAAAAGAAATTAGAAGGATTTGTTCGCCGTTATTAGGTCATTAAATATATTTTCTTTCTTCAGCAATTGCGCGTTACATTGCCCGTTTTTTTATTGAATCAGGGCCCTGTTGCATAAAACCCTTACCGCTGGACTTACCGCTCCTTTCTATGCGGTAAGTCTTAAATCAGCGGTAAATTTTATAATCATTGATGCTGACGGTAGTTACTATTGAAATTCAATGGTAAGTTTTATGCAACGGGCCCCAGAAAAGCAAAAAAAAAAAATAATATTCAAAACAAGACAATTAATTCTTAGTTTGATATCGTTTATTTCTTTATTGGACAGAGAGATAATTCAAACGGTACGTGGAATTTTCAAAGCGACTAATTCAGACTGATTCTTAGTTTGACTTGGCTCTTTCTTTCTTTCTTTTTTTATTTTAATTTTTTTTTGGGGGGGGGTTTGAGGTTCATGTTCGTTGTACCCATGCACCCATAAGGTTCATTAGGACGAAAATGAAACATTCAGATACACGCGACTTCCCTACACGAAAAATAGATGTTCGTAAATGTGATAGTCAAATTATGATTCATAATTCGAAAATGCACGAATGTTTGTGATTGGATAGGTGCGTTATTGTCGGATTAGCAAACCTTCGGAGTACTGTAGTATCGAGCCTGTTGTATTCAAGGATAAACGAACTTTTGAAATAATGAATTTTATATTCAGAGTAAGACAATAAGTTTAATTCTTATATACCTGTAGTTTGACATCGTTTATTTCCTAGTTGTGAAGCGGGAAGCGAGAGATAATTCTGAAAAGAAGTATACAGTCATGCAGACGGAACGTGAAATATTCAAAGCAGCTATGAGATTAAATCTTAAGTTGTTTATTTGTTTGTTTGATTGCTTGTTTGTTGTTATGCTCAAGCGTTGGTGTAATTATATATACATTTTTTTTTTTTTGGGGGGGGGGAGGCATTTTTGTAGTACCCAATGCACGTAAAGTTCGCTGATGCGAAAGTGATAAAATGTTCCGTAACACGCAAATTCCCTACACCTTGTAGATGTTCGTACCTAGTGTGAAAATAAAATGTATTACTATTATTTTGTTTCCCCCATTGTTCGATGGGTATAGCAAACCTTCGGAGTGTCAATCCTTTCGTTTTCGGATAAACGAACTTCCTTAACTCACAACACCATGTTTCAGAGTAACAAACTAGTCATTATTTTATTCGGGCATTGGGAATAGTTCAGGAATAAAATATAGAAGGGAGGAAAATCTTTAAGGCAAGAATTACGATGGATTCTTAGTTTGAAATCATTTATTCATTTCCGTGGTGTTCATTATTCCGAAAAAAAGAAAACGGGTGCGCTATTCCGATGGTTACGGCGTTATTTCGAATCCGAAACACGCATATTCCTTGTGCCTATCCATGTTTGTTGATTCGAAAATGTAATCATGCTGCGGGTAACTGCTATACTATAGTAATAGGGGGCCATATATTGTTTTATTTCTGTCTATTGTTATATTATTATTATCATAATTATCATTATTATTATTATTATTATTATTATAATCATTATTATTATTATTATTATTATTATCGTCTTTAACATTATTAACCAATGTTTTGATTAACGAGCATTTTGTGGGCTGTTTTTTTTTTTTTGTGGATGGGGGGGGGGGGGGGGGGGGCATTGCCCGATTAGCAAACCTTCGGAGTGTCAATCCTTTTGTTTTCGGACGAACGAACTTCCTTACCTCAGAAGAAGAAATCAGTGTAACAAACTAGTCATTATTTTATTCGGGCATTGGGAATAGTTCAGGAAAGAAATATAGAAGGGAGGAATCCGAAACACGCATATTCCGTGTGCTTATACGTCATGTTTATTGATATGCTGCGGCTAAGGGCCTATTGGAGGTCGTTATACCTTTCGTTTGGTGTACGATTTCTTTCGTTTCATATCACTTTATTTGTTCCTTTCATATTCTGAAATATTTAAAGGTAATCTTTCAATTGCCTCGCACTGTGTATATATACATGCATTTTCGTAACGGCGATTTCGCGCTTTGCTGCAGTATTTCGAAGGGTATTTGATGCCAGCCGCTTCGGTGTGCTCTGTGGTAATGTTTATGTGGTTGTCAGGGAGGTTGTTGATACTTTGTCTGTTGACATTTATTTTCGTACAGGCATGGGCGGATCCAGGAATTCTGTACAGGAGGGGGGAGGGGCGCAACTAATATTTCTGGTGCCACTTCCGGGTTTCACTTCTATTTTTTTTTTCCACGATAAATAAAGGGGGCGTGCGCCTCATGCGCCCCCTCTGGATCTGCCACTGTTACGTGTTTATCTCGAGTGATGGTGATCGTGTTTCTAAATGTTTATAAAAAAAAGGACAAAATTATCCGAGTGATGCCTGATGATAATGCAAGTGATGATAATCAACGATGCTGATGTAAAAGACGGCTTGCTGTGGATGCTGAGCGTACGTGCCCTTCGTTTATTTAAATAAGTTTTCCCTCTTTTACTCTTCTTTCCCCTCCCAAGAATGATAAAAAAAGAAAATACCTACACCTCACAACAAAAGGAACCACGTGTGAACAACCATCGTTAAGTTCAATCGAAATGTTCATTATTAGCAAAGAATAAGGGGAAAACACGAGTGACGGAAAATGATAGAAGCGACGAGATTGTCTTCTTGTGTATAATGCGGTCTCTTGGGATTGGAAAAACCCCACCCTCTCCCTTTGTGGAAATTTCCACAAAACCAGGTGCGTGCCAGACCCCAGGTGCCAGACGAAAGAATGCGCGCATTTGGTGTAGTATATCGATCGAAGAACTCGCGGGTGAGTTGAGTTAAAGGAATCATTGCAAAGATGTTCTGATGTTCTGGTTCCCGAACTGTAAAAAGGAATTGATTAATCACTCAAAAATGCAATCACAGATTTATATGAAAAGTCTCATATGCCTAGACAAATTCACTGAGATGTCCTATGTGATGCAGCCACCACCCGATTAAACGGCAAAATCATGACAATAAAATTTCACGCTCATCAAAACTGCCTATTACTTTTCATATGAATTTTGGTTATCAACACTCGTTCGTGGATTTGTTTGTTTGCATGTTTTGTGTGTATTATTCCTCGATCCTGAAAGACGTAATAATTATTCGCATCGAACGTAAACTGTTTACCGTAACTAAGCCTATGGCGCATTCGATCCATTCAACTTGCAGTAACCTTTAAGGCAGTACAACTGTAAGTAGCACATGGTGCATTCTTTTGAACCACGTGTTTCGCATATCGGCACATCCAAACACATTAGCGATCGTCCTTATGGCAAACTTTCCGATTACAGTCAGGGGAGAAGAAATCGTAATACTGTACATGTACTTACGAAAGTGATTATGCTTAAGATCAAATAAAATGAAGAAGTTTGAAAACAACTTGGCAACACTCAATCAAGTTTTGCATTCTCTCACACAAAAGCTCTCTTGAGAAAATGAAAGCATTCCCTCTCCCCTGCTAGATAATGGAAGTTTTCATTACTAGCCCAGCAAGTTTTGGGAGTGTACATGAATGTTTTTAGGATAGAGTCAAAAGGGACCTAAGTTTTCGATCATAGCAGAATCTTCGTCAGAAGCAAAATGGCAAATAGGCAGAAAAAGCAACCACACACATGTAAAGCGACTTCACACAACAAGAACAGTCAGGAACAGGCAAGGGACAAGGAACAAAGAAAACAAAAGGAGAGGGTAGGATGTCATGGGCAAGGAGCCCAACAGGTAAAGGGAGGGGGATTAGAGCAGGAGGATGGACAGACAAAAGGCAGGGGAAGGTTAGTAATGGTCGTGAGGGCCAGGGGGCAACCATTGAAGGAAAAGGATGAATATGGAGGCAACATCAAACAAGATAAGGAACAACAGAGAGACAAAGAAAGGTAAAGAGTGAAATAGCAACAGCAAAGGGGGGGGGGGGGTGAGCAAACAGCAAGCCCTAGAAAGGATCTGTACAAGTACCAAGAGGAGGCAACAAAATGAAAGTTAGAGTCAATCAACAAATGCAATTAACCATATCAAAGTATGGTAATATTAATACAGCAATAATGATGATATTGACAAAACAAATTAGAATAATCATTAAAGCACATAAAAAGGGGGGGGGGGGACACAAAGTCCATGGGAGAGAAAATGTATACTTGCAAAGCAAGTATCAATAGGCAAATTAAATACGTTTCAAAGAGCTGAAATCACCTTTGATTTCAGCTGAAATCACCTTTGATTTATGATTTTACAAACAAGAATTTTCATCGCTTACTTATTTCTTTTATTACTTTAGTAATGTCATGATATTTCATGATGGTATGTGTTCTGTCTTTACATGGCAAGATAGGGTTTTTTTTCCATCCAGGGTCAAAAGAAGAAAGTGATAGAAAGATAACTGAAAGGATAGAATGGAACACCTACTCAGCAGGCAACACTAAAACAGCCCCCAGGGCCAGGCCATGTCGTCAGTGTCACTCTCGTCTTAGATCATTACAGGCCTACATTGTACATGTATAGGCTACTCGTTTCGTACTCGTCATCGCCAACGTCATGATGGTCGGTCACACGAAATAAATTGCATCATCATAAGAGCTCTTATATCAACACCACTAGATAGTGTAGATTCATTATCATTATCACTATCATTCCAGTCGATCTCATCCACCGCGAAACCCTCAAAATCCTCAAAATCATCGTGGTTAATACTCTCACAAAACACATCTGTAAACGATTCAGACATCGCAGACCTAGCTACACATCTTGCACACAAAAATGAAATGGAGGTGGAAAACTACGATGAATACACAAAAAATATCGACGATGGCATTTTACCGTAGCAGAAAATACACAGAGTATCTTGCACCGGAAAAAAAAAAATGGATGTGGAAAACTACGATGAGGAAAACTAGGGTGAAAACCCGATGCGTGAAGACGAACGATGAAGACACTTTACCGTAAAAATACTTACACGGAAACAAACGAGTGGGTACGATATTCTCGCACACACGAAGATAATCGACACATCGTTCAATCGAAAAACTCAACAAACACTCGAACAAAAACTCACCCCAAATTGTGGCAAACACGGTAATCACTTAATAAAAATGAGAAAAAATACTCTCTAAAGTATGATTGTACTCTGAAAAGAAAGGGATACAATGATACGAAAGCAAAAGAGAGAAAATGAGAGAAATGGACGGGAAACCTAGAGAACTTCGACGAAAGAAGAGCTAGCAATTCGCGATTAGAGCTAACTTTCCTGTGTGTGTGTGATCGCGTGTAAAGGGTTTAGTCTGAGAGCTGGCTGCTGGTCAATTTACCCCATCAAGCCCAAAAGGTTTGACCCCTGAGAGTTGCTGGGGCCACCCTCCTCATTAAAAAAATACCCGTCAGCCTGGTCCCTGAGGGCGGGTTCGGCCCCCAGGGACCCCCCGAAAAGGCCCTCCGGCGGGTGTAATTTACCCCATGGAGCCCATGGACCAAACTTGGCCTATATGAACGTCCTATGGGTGTACATAATCAAAATATAAAAACTGACAAAATATCTGGTCGGGAAAGGGGTTGCCAGACCGCTTGTTTGCAGGCATAAAACCTTGTTTTTGGTCAAGGAGTCTGCGCCAAGACTACACTGTCCCATAGGCCCTGTACTGTAGCGTCTCCCAACAGGCTGACAGACAGTGCCAGTTAGTGCATGTAGTAGTCTTGGCGCAGACTCCTTTACGCGCAACAAGGGTTATTGCCTGCAAACTACCCGTTATACCCTGGGACCCAGGGTAGTTTGCATGCATAAATTGACCACACACACACCCACCCCCCCAACACACACATACACACACACACACACGCACACACACACATACACACACAATTATGTTTACACATGACTCTTATGTACAACTGTATATACCATAACACTAAACATGTTACAATTACTAGTAATAGGTTTCTCTTTAATGCAGCCATAATACCTTGCACATAATAAATGTCAAACCTATACGATGTTCATACCTTTTGAATGTTTTACATGGATACTATCAATACACCTTTAAGGAACACTGAAGAAATTTGAAATTTGTGTGAAGTTGTATTAGGTTTTATTGGCCACACAGCCTACTCTTTCTGTATGATGTACTGTATTCACCTTATGAGACTCAAATAGAGCTTTTCAGAAATTGCTGAAAAACCTTTGTTGTGAGTAAACTTCAGTTTAAGACCAACCACAACAGCGCTAAAGGCCAGTTGTATAACACATTTAAGTAAACATTTTCATCAACTGTGCATTAAACATAACTCTAATAAAGTTTATGTCAACAAGTGGGATGTAGCTTGGATTACTTCTTTTTCTCCTGCTTGATATCCTCTTTTAGATACAAATAACAAGTCTCAATCCTAATATAAGATTGCTTTGAAAACCTCAAACTAATAACTTTTTGTGTGTTTGGCTGATAAAAACCACCCTTTGATGTATAAAATAGGCAAGGATTACAGCATCCATGCCAACATTTCCTTTATTTGACTCTAATAAATTCCAAATCAGAATAAACTGCATAACATAAGGAAGGAGCTTAATGGTTTTGGATATGATATTGATCAATTTTCATACTCAGTAGTGCATGTCACCTCATAGTTTTGGGCAAATATCTGCATATCTATAATACTAATGAACATGTAATTACGGTGTTCTATATACATGTATTTCTTCCTTGGAACCTCAAATAACAAGCTTCACAATAGAATGCTAACTTTCTGTAATGGAAATAAACAGGCCAAGAGCATTTACTTTGATCTTGTGTTCTCTTCATCTCTTCAGCGCTTTTTTTTTTTTTTGGTCATCTTCTTATTTCTGGAGATATATTTTATTTATAATAGTTCCCAGCCCCACACAAATGGTGTCACATACTGCAAACACTGCCAATGACCGTGACCAGTACACACCAAGTTGAAACATAATAGCTCTCTTTTTATATAGCATATAGGCTGAAAGTATTAACTTGGTCTTGTGGTCTCTTTATATCAGCAGTTTTGTCAACTCCTTATTTCTGGAGATACACTGTACTTCATCTTCAGTTCCCCAGCCCCACACAAACAAAACTCAACCTACGGTGTCACACACTGCAAAGAGCGCATCATAGATTGCCGTTAACCCGGGACATATACACACAACGTGAAACATAAAATTACCAGCTAAATGAAATGTTAGCTTAATTTCTTTTCTTTAACAATAGCATGCACGTTGAGAGCATTTACATGTTGTGTTCTCTTTTATATTAGAATTTTTGTCAACTCCTCATTGAGATACTTTGTCTACCCCCCTCCCCCTCCCCCCCCCCCAAAAAAAAAAGATAATACTTCCAGGGTGTCACATACCATATACAGTTACAATGCAGGTCCTAGTTCATATTTATGATTTAGTTGCCATTCAAAACCATGGCAATTACACATCAAACCATGCATCACACTCTATGGAAGACTAAAGCTTACATAAATTACGTATAATGTAGGCCTATGATAAGCATTGCACATGTTTCAGTTGCAGTCTTATGATTCCTGAACTGACCAGTATTTGGCATGAATTTATTTCATTTAATATATAACATAATTTCACATTTTAGTCTATCATACAGTATAATGCATGATTTGAGAAACTGAAGTCTACTCACAACAAAGGGTTTATTTCAGCATTTTCCAAATATATATATATGTATATACGTACATTGTCTTATATGGTGGATACATAATAAAGGGTAAGCAGGTTGTGTGGCCAGTAAAACAGAATACAATTTCACACAAATTTCAAAATCTCTTCAGTGTTCCTGCTTGAAGGTTCACTGATAGTATCGATGTAAAACATTCAAAAGTTATGAACATAATAATTATAGGTATGTGCAAGGTATCATGGCTGTATGGAGAAACCACTGGTCATGTTTTGTGTTACGGTATTCTTAGTATACATAGAGTCATGTGTGAATGTGTGTGTGTGTGTGTGTGTGTGTGTGTGTGTGTGTTTTTGTGTGTGTGTGTGTGTGTGTGTGTGTGTGTGTGTGTGTGTGTGCGTGTGGGTGTGGGTGTGTGTGTGGTCAATTTGTGCATGCAAACTACCCTGGGTCCCAGGGTATAACGGGTAGTTTGCAGGCACAAACCCTTGTTGGGCGTAAAGGAGTCTGCGCCAAGACTACTACATGCACTAACTGGCACTGTCCGTCAGCCTGTTGGGAGACGCTACAGTACAGGGCCTATGGGACAGTGTAGTCTTGGCGCAGCCTCCTTGACCAAAAACAAGGTTTTATGCCTGCAAACAAGCGGTCTGGCAACCCCTTTCCCGACCAGATATTTTGTCAGTTTTTATATTTTGATTATGTACACCCATAGGACATTCATATAGGCCAAGTTTGGTCCATGGGCTCCATGGGGTAAATTACATCCGCCGGAGGGCCTTTTCGGGGGGTCCCTGGGGGCCGAACCCGCCCTCAGGGACCAGGCTGACGGGTATTTTTTTAATGAGGAGGGTGGCCCCAGCAACTCTCAGGGGTCAAACCTTATGGGCTTGATGGGGTAAATTGACCAGCAGCCAGCTCTCAGACTAGTTGAAAGCGTTGAAAGCGCTGAAAGCGTTGAATGCGTCCACAGCTTCGGAAAAGCGTTCGGGGATTTCGTTGAATTCGTTGAATTCGTCCAAAATCCGTCCATGAAGTCTGGACGCAAAAAGCGTTGAAAACGTCCCCGACGAAATCAACAACGAAAAAAGCGTTGGGACGAAATTTGGACGCACTTTCGTCGGGCGTTTTCTATTGCGCGTACTGTATTTTGAGACAGTGGGATTGCTGAACATTCTTTGCTGCACTTGAATTCACTAATGTTCAAGTGTGATTATTCTTTATAAATTCTTGATAATGTACATTTGTATAAACTGGTCGAATACAAAAAGCAGTTACACACTCACACACACAGACAAACACACACACACAAATGCTAGAATGTAAAAATAATCATTGAATGGCTATGATGTACTCCATTAAAACACCAATGGCAATACTGTTGATAAAAGTACAGCTGTAAAAGAGTTTCTTGATAAATGTGTTTAAACTGTGAAAACTGTTGAAAGCATTTTCTTGTTTTCACAAAGGAAAGTAGAAAATATTTTATAATGTTATTATCTATATTTGCCATATTTTCAAATACTGTATTTGATATCTCAAATTGCTTTCCCAAAACACCCTGTAGGCTTCTAGCAAGTTATGGTTTACATGTATCAATACAAACTCCATTATAGGTATCTACAGTATTGCTCCATCTCCATCATGTGAGATGCATGTACAACGTGTACCACTACATTGTTTGCCTGTGTGGTGTTTGTGTCTTTTTGTTGCAACCCTACGTTGTACATTACGTTACAGAAGTAGTCCCTGTCTTGAAGCCCACAATCAATACTGCTGAATCTAGTCATGGCATGGTGCACATGAAAGCAGTCACATTACCAGCCCTCTCCTTTTATCCAGCTGGGGTACATTGTACACAAGATTGGACTTCAGCCAATGAAGGGGGGGGGGGGGTGCCGTGAGGAGGGGGTAGGGGATGATGGAATACTTGGTACCTTCTTGTGTGGAGTGTCTACTGGAAAAAAGTCTGGGGTAGGGACATTGTGTCTCATTCCTGATCCAGGGATCTAAACTAAAGAGGATTAGGCACTTGGTACTTGCAAATTGCATTATTATATTCTTCATGTTATACTTGAGCCACAGAGTACATTCAAGGGATTACATTGTACATGCTAGGACTTTGCACTACATGTTTTGTACTCTCAGCTTTGCCCCACAGGTACATTGTACTTGTATTATCTTTCTTAGATAGTGGATTACGATAGTAATTTGATTGTGCTACGTACTTCAAAGTAGGAAGATGTACCGGTACAATGTTGTACAAAGAATGCAGTGTAGATAGGAATGGCTATATAGTGCGTGTGTATGTGTGTTAAATATTTATAGTACAGAGGAAGAGAAAGATGTATATTGTTACCACTGCAGGTCTGTGTCCAGTTTATGTTTAGATTATGAAGATTGATAAATAGTACAAAATGATTATGTATTCCCTTGGAATGAGAAGTACATTGTAGGTAGAAAGGAGAGACAAATGAGAAGATGGTGTTTTGAAAAGTTTTGATTTATGGAATGAATCTTTCACAATGAGAAGGAAAACAAACTATTGATGCATTGTTAAAAGATGTGGGCTTGTTTTTTTTTTTTCATGCATAGAGGAAGTGACTGATTGATAGCTATCATAAAAAAAAAAAATGTTAGATTTACTATGAGAGCACACTTGACTGAGTGGAAAGATTTTAGGAGGACTATGATAAAGGTCATAGCAAAACTTATGATAAGCTCAAAGTTCTTTCCTGGAACTTGTAGGCCCTTATGTTCTTCCAAGGATTGAAGAAATGTTGAGCAAATCTTTCTCAAAGTTTGTATGTACGTAGATTCTGTTTACTGCTGAGAATGTTAAAATTAGTGACCGTCCTTGCGTCATTCCCAGGCGTAAAGCTGACCACCGCTCCTTGAGCATGTTTTGTATGCTTGCATGTCAGTGGTGATGTTGTTGCCATGGTGACGATGCAGTGGATGCTGAATAGAACCAGCAGGCCGTGAAGACGGATCGAGCGTACTTGCTCTAGTGAGGATTATCATCAATCTTTTCATTTCCCAGTGGGATTTGCCCGTGAGGATGTGGCCATCTAAAGGTTAAAGGTTTAGTGGTAATACACATTACCTACCCTGATATTCAAGAAGGGACTTCACTCAACTTTGGATGATGGACAATCAATCCATTGCCCACTGTAACTCACTCAGAATCTTGTAGGGAACAAGTAAACTCAAATTATCACGTCCCATAAGCCACTTTTTTTTTTTCTCAAGATTATTTTTCCTGAGTTTATTGTTTGTATTTGAACAGATTTTTTAATTATTTTTTTGTGTGAGTCATTTGTTGTTTGTTTGATAACTTTTTGGCTTCAGTTAAAGAATTTTCTGAAGCCTCAAAATTGCTGAATTTTAATGGATTTTTAGATAGATACACTGTAACATACTTCCAAAAAAGTAACTTGTCAAATTGGCAAACTTTAGTGAAACAATTGAACATATATTCACCAATGTAAGTTATGCAGTGAAATTTAGAGGTGACCATTTGATATTTAACTGGAACCTGAAGGGTCAAATATATCCAGAAGAGTCATGTCAATTGACATGACATTGACATATTCATCTTCGAAGCATTGATGCTTGATGAATATGATGAATGCCTCAGAGTCTCTTTCAACTCGTGAGTGACATGTCTTTGTATAGTGACTGTTGCAAACAGATATTATTTTCAAATCTATTCAGTTTCTACAAGCTGTATGATACATTTCTTTTAAAACATAAATGTCATCAATGTTGAATGACGATGTCATGACCTAATGGCTAGTGATGAGAAAAAAAGTGATATTAGTATACACCGTTGTACAATGTACATTATGGAGTATACAGACCTGGAGATGTGTCTTCAGTGTTAAAATCAACAGGATGTAATGATCTGAGCCAATGTTATTTCGAGGTTGAAAGAAAGGATTGAAGATACACAGACATGTACATTAAATGCCCACACTCACATCAACTATTGTGTGCATTGCATTGTATCTGCTAGACCGCAATGAAATGATACAATTAATACAAGGCCACTACAAGTAGTAGTGGGTAGCTGTACTACCTACCCCTGGATGGGCTGGTACCGATATTGTGCGGGTGAAATGGTTTAATTGATTCGACAAGGAGACAGTGCCGCGTGTTTTCCCAGCATGTCTGGCCTTAATGAGAACCCTCGCAAGCTGCAATCAATACCAGCGATAACTCCCTTCACAGCAGGTGTCTTGAGCAATTTGCGAGTGGTTTGACGAGGAAAGCAGATTGCTTATTATTTTCTTTTTCTATTTTGTTAAAATCCTATGAGCAAGAACTCTTTTTTTTTAAAGGCCAGATCAGAAGTGTCAAGAACAAATTGCAAAACTTATAACAGCTGATATCACCCCACAACAATCTGATTTCTTTTTTTGTTGTGAATATAGAAATCTGAAAACTTTTATTGAATAAAAGTTGCCAGTTTAATGAAAACTGGATCCTAGTTGCTAAGATATTTCATATCTCAAGTGGTTTTGAGTTCACCTAAAAAAGAAAGTTGTAAAGAAAGAAAGAAAGAAAATTTTCCCTTTATTCTTCAACACAGAATGTACCCTGATCCTATAAATACTCATCAAAAAGCCGGGTGTCTGATTTCAGATCAAACTGTATTTCAGTTTGGTTTAAGGGATCATATAGTTCTGGTTGAGACCTAACTTCAGTTTTCTTACATTTTTGGTGAGATAATGAGAAACCTCTTATGGAATATGAAAGAGCCTGTAATTCCAAGAGGAATTCAAAGTTTATTTGATGAAAATCGGTTCTGAAATGGCTGAGATACCCCAAAACAGAGCGATCCGAATAAAATGTGGGACCCACATACTTTGCTTTTGGATGTCTCAGCCATTCCAAAACCGAATTTCATCAAATAAACTTTGAATTCCTCATAGAATGGTATGCTCTGTACTATTCATAAGTAGTTTCTTGGTACCAGGTATGTCACAAATATTTAAAAGCCCAATTTTCATCTCAACTGATACTGTACCATCCTTCTAAAACCCATTGACTCTGATTGCCCGATGGGTCATGTACAATGTCTCTGGATATGTTAGAACCTTGATGGCATTTTTTTTTTTGAGGGAGTAAGATTGTTTCTTAGCATCCCTTCCCTTGAATAAGTAAATGGACATTTGTTTGTTTGCTCGTTTCTTCAGATGGATATTTAAAAAGATAAAAACCAACAACCTATTATTAAATGCATCAGTATGAAAGATGCTCTGGCTGACACTACATGATATGATCTGCTTTGGAAAAAGTGAGCTTTTTGCTTTCTTGATTTTAGTAGATTTTAAATGATTATTTGCAACCCAGTAAGATGCCTGTCTTTACTTTTTTTAGTATGTATGCATGCATTTGATATCAATATTATCATATTTTCCCATAAAATCATCAACCGCATGTTTTCATGTAGAGACATTGACCTGTACCAAGGCTGGGTATTTTTATCAGGAAGGAATTGATGGGTTTGCCTGGGATTATTTCTGTATATTTTCCTTTCTCTGTGGGATACCCATTTGAGATGGTTTTAATACTAAAGTTGTATCCTTGTGAGAGATCAACAAATGCAATTTTTTATTATTAATTTTTTGTTACCATCCATTCATCATTCTGGACATTTATTAGGAGTGTTTTCCGAGAGACGTGAATATGAAAAACGCTGCCATTTTTTTTTTCGGTAGCATGTTAAATGTCCTTTTAATATATCCTGCAGTATAAATCCAGGCAGATTTGTACTGTACCTGCCCCTCCCCACCCCCCCCCCCCCCCCCCCTCCATGTGAACCAGCGAGATGGATTGAGCCAGGGCCGATTTCTGAGAAGAGGAGGATTTGATCGTCTCTTTAAATGATGAATGGGATATGATGCATCGTTGAACATGTAATCAAATTAATTCTACCCATGCCCCTGTACGGCATCGCCGTTCACTCAACACCGCAAATGCCACGCTAATTGCAAAGATATGCTGTACAATATTCACTTGATATTTTGATGAATATTGAAGCTTGTTCATTGTACTTCAAGACCACAAATATTGCAATAGTTGAACATTTATTCAAAGATAATGTCATCTAGATAATTTATAAATTACAGATGTACATGTAAGGCACTCTAGTCACAACACTTATCTATTTCAGTGTATCAGTTTGCAGTCAGTATTTTCTTTCTTGTTTGCACAGGTATTTAAATTTGCATTGTTATGTTTTGTTTGTTATTCATAATTATACATAAGGTATAAAAACAAAGAAAACGTAATAGCAATAAAACATATTGAACATGCCTGCTTGCTTTTGTAAGTCAAAACTCATTCTGGAATGAGTGTGATATAGTAAAGGAAATGTATCCTAATTATGGTCACTCTGTGGAACAGTAAATCAGAATGAATAAACTGAGGAAACTATGTATCTCTTTTTCATTTAATCAGAATATTTCTTTTTTGTTTCTGTTGTAGGCCTACATTGAAATTTGAGAATGCCTGGACTTCATCTAGAATTTTTCCCCTGTCTTCTGTTTTTGTTTTGCATTTATACTTTGAAATGTATATAATATGCATTCTGGGAATAGTTGTGAACACTCGTAACTCTCCTTTTATACAGCCAGTGCACAGTGATGTATTCAAAGAATGTATCACATTTCAGCTAGGTTTCAGCAGCAGCAGTGTAATGTAAACAATGGTTAAGAAAGAGGAGGAGGAAGATGATGAAAAGGAGGAGGAGGTGGAGGAGGAGTTCTGATGTTCGGCATCCCACAGTCTTGAGTCATGCACAGTTCCTTTTATAGATTGTATACTTCATTCCTGGTCATCTGTGACCCTTATGCTTGCCATTTTCTTTCTTTATTTTTTTACCCTCTTAAGATGGCATACATGTAGATATTGTTCAAAATAAAAAGTAAAAGTCAGAATATTCAGATTTAGGGGAAACTGGAGTCAACTTTTCAGTCACAGTATTAACAGTCAACAAAACAGCACCTTTGTACATGAAGTACAGAGTGTAATTGATGCACCACCAACAATGCATATTCTCAGATGTGTGGAGTTGTGCAGCAAAAAGAGTTTGCATGAAGACTATCAAGACCTAATAGAAGCAAGCCTCTCTTTCTTTTGCAAGTAGATGGAAAGCTCTTTTAGATTGGCAAAAAACTTGTTTGTAAAAATGTTTATTAACAAGAACATGTTTTATCCTAACAAAATATATGCATTTGTTGTTTACTAATCGATGAATGATTTGAATCTCCCTCATAATAATACTTAAAACTAGAGAAGCACTCTGAGAGCGCAGACCTCCGCCAAGCATGCAGCTCATTTCCATCACTGATCTTGTTCTTCCATAGAGATATCAGTGATTTCC